>NC_133478.1:8785031-8997420 GCF_025370935.1 Choristoneura fumiferana
TTTTCTTTTTTTTTGAAGCAGTACTTTTGTAAGGTTGTTGAACTACAGGTTAACTTCGATAGTGTTGTCTGAGTTTCTATCCAAAAGCAAAATAACGATAAAAGTGAACTACGTAACTACGAATACGAGTTGAATTTTCATAAGTGAACTACACTATTATTAAATCACCTTTACAAAGTTATAACGCTTCAATTCAATTTCTTATTTATATATCAACATGTGTACAGTATTTAGAGACATAAAATAATATAGTATATGAACCTTTTTTGTCTGAGAAGGTACAATTCGTATCTCAAAATAGCTGCGCAACATACACACAATCCCTCAGTTTACTTTAAATTTGCAATTCATGCGAAATTATTAGGCAGCTTGAAACTTGCAGGAAGCTTTACCCACTGTACCCTTACTTAAAATATGTTAATTTAGGAACTAGGAACTACCTTATGCCTTGAAAGACATGCTTAGAGGCGCACTTAGTTCACATTTAGCTAGCCTTAGGCACCGGGGCTCTGAGGTTAGGTTCTTAATTAGCCATCGCTTGCAGCTGACCGCCTAGAAATGAGATGACCCACTGCTATGCAATCTCTAGCAGTCCATGCAGTGAAATTAAATCCCTGCGTAATGGTAATACAGTTGGTTAAAGTGAAGCTGTGACTTAGATGTACAAGTAAGCTCTATGTCCATGTGTGTATCTAAGTAGCAGTATCAATGTAATATTAGTTTAATCTTGAATTCCTTATTTATTTCCAAATATATTTCAAAACGTACACAATGATAAATATAAAATCGTTGATAAAATTATTATAAGACAATTTTTGAAGTAATATCAATTGGAAGGATAACGGCACTTAAACACTCGTTATAACAACGTACCTCTACGAGTTTCGATAAAAAAACACCAATAAACTTTTAATGACTACATAAAGCATGTTGCTGTTTTGGATAAAGCCTGTACCCATGCAGCATCAATCATCTTTTTTCGTTGCAAGGTGAAGGAAATGAATTAATGCCCTAAGTGTAGTCAGTCTCGCGTGAAAAAATGTGTGAAAAATTGCCTCGATTACGTCTAATGACTGAGTGATGTTAGCTGTGTTTTCGGTAGCCGACGTACCATTAGACAGAGCGATATTACTTTGACCTTCATCTGTATTCTTTCATTACCGTTTCTAATACATTAGGGTTTTGTGAATCAAAGAGTAAACAGTCACCGAGGTGGGTAGTGGATACACGGTTATTTATGATTTATCCTGGTTAATTATAATAAGAAATTGTATTGTTACAATACTAATTTTATTTTTAGGGTTATTAACACGCAGGAATACCAAAACCAGTAGTTTTCCTTTTTTAATTGTCGACGTCTGATTTAAATTAAAAAAAAAACAAGCGAGAAATGGCGAGCATTACCTACAAATTACCTAAGTACCTAATAGGCAGCTTCATTGCTTTAACACACCTCTCTCAACAACCATGGAAATGAAAGAAGAACTAGAAACTGATTATTTAGACCAATAAATCAAGCAGAGGATTAGATAGTTACTTTGTCCAGTTTATATAGAATACATTTTACCTACAAGCTTTGCTGAATTTGAGACTAGGTCAATCAGCAAAAATTGTTCTACGTCTTGTTTTTAATTTCGTTGCCTCAGTTTTATCTAATGTACAGTTCATCTCCTATTGATTGTATTAAGTTGCTATAATACAATACTTAGATATCAGCGATATCAGTAAGTATCCTTGCGACGAAAAAGGAAGCTTTAAACATAAATATAGAAATTCATGGCCTGAGTCACCACCGTGACTTCCACGTTAATTGAAACCAAACAAACCTCAGCATGCACTAAATTAGCCTTGACTCGACTGGAAGCAAGCAATACTCATAAACAAGGAGATGAAAGGGCGGCCTATATAAGTGCTCACACGAATCAATATTGGATCGTACTAATTATCATAAAAGTACGTCCAGTTAGTCGTGCGCCCATTACCGAATAGCTGTCATTAAGGAGCGAGCGATAAGCGAAGCCTGCGCAAACGCCACCCACCGCGATGCTCACGACACGGTAAATGGGTATTATATTACTACTAGCATCCCAGGAACTCTAGCTATCTCATCAAACTAACTAGCTTATACTTACTTAAATACCAAAGAATATTCCCCCGTTATCGCCAGCAGATCCGCGCTTAAAGATCCCTTTCAAGTGCATACATTACCTCGGATTACTAAGTCCAAGATAAGAAAAGTAATGTGCAAAAGTTAGGGCATAAATCGCATCAAACGTCTGCTTTCGTCTCGGCCGATCGAAACCTTCAGATAATCCCACTTCGACAGTTCCGCCCAACTTTTTCCCGTGAACTTGGAATTTATGCAATAACTTTTGTTCTGTTACGGTCAAGATATTTCACCATGAAACACCGTGTGTGTTTAGAAAGCAGCGCTTTAAGATATTTATCGATGTAAATTATAGAGTTTGAATCTATAAGCGAAGTTTTTTTATCTAGTTTAGTAATAATGTCGTCACGATAGAAATCAATTGCGGTGGCTCACCTCGGGAGCTGATCGTAATGACTGTGATCGGGAGCACCCCGAGGCTGCGCCGGCGCCGACCCGCGGACGCCACTATTCCGATCACAAATAATACCGATATGGCACCGATTACCTTCCCATTTATATAGTTTTGCAGCAAAATATAAGAGTAGTTTTAGTTTTAAGCTCAGTTTAGAAATCTCTAAATGTAACAAAATGACAATCTTAAACCAGATTTAACAACTTAAACGGGGTTAATTTTTCTACTTTTTATTAGAATATTTTAAAAAAAAACTCACAATAGTCATTAGCAGTGACTGTTATTTATTACGATAGATATTATTTAAACTCTGTCAAGTTTTTCTGTTCTGAATCTAAATATAAATGAAATGAATTTCATTAACGGATTTAGTTTACGAGCGCGGTAAGATCAGCAGCTCATCTATAGACTTATTTTGCGATGCGAGCTTTTGAGAGTCCAGCTTAATAGAGAAGTCCTTTACTTGGCACTTTCAGTAGCAATACGAAACAATTCAGATTTCAGAATAAGATTTTTCGATCTCTGATAAAATCGTTTCATTGCGGTCCAACGGTAATCAATTACTATCGAAATAGATGATTTTATTAATCTCTTTGGTCCTACACTTTTCGTTTAAAACGATTCTATCGCGAATTTATGCTTTTTAAGTCAGTGATTCCATAGTGTAAATAATTTCTAATTGTGGACACATTATCCTTTGTCTAAGCACTAATTGCCCAATACTTATAAGCCGAGTCCAGGCGCGCACTGATGATCAGACGGACTGAGGTACCCTATGAAATAAGCATCGAGGAGACGCTGCCCTACCCCGCACTATATTGCCCGGTTTAGATGACTGAGCTATCTCGCTGTTATTATTACGATGTGTTAATGGCATGGAAACTGGCTTCTTTAAAGTTAGTTGAACTCAATAGTTCTAAGGATTAATATTGAAATCAAATCTTACCTAGTTTGAAACTGAGTTACCAATAGTGTAGTTCGGCTTATAACGATCCATCCAGCCAACGCGCAGCAAAAGGTCTTCACATTTTTTATCCACAAAATGTTTTCAAAGCCGTATCAATTTACGCCAAACTCGTAGATAACAACTTAATCGTGCAAAAAGTTGGTCTTACATCGACATCCATCGAAATGCATAAGCAGAGGGGCGTGAGTGAATAATTCCCTCTGATTTATGTATTTTGCTGTACGGAACCGCGTCCTACCTCATTACAGGTTGACGTTGAAGGATGATCAGTGTGCATGGAAAAATATCGTGAACTTTATGATTTCATCATACTTATAATTATTGGAATATGAAGGGTTGTCAATTGTTTGTCGTTGGGAAGCTAACCTAAGTGAGCTGTGATTTAACAAAATTAACCATCACTTCTGTTTTTATTTTTTAACAAATAAAGCTATAATCCACTAAAGCATGGACTTAGGCGTAGATATTATTCCCATCAGCTACATACCTACCTTCAGGTATTTTTTTTTCAGTCCTGTTATGATATATTGAGATGACCTACAATGTAGCTCAGTTCTTGCTTATTTTTTCCGCCTTGATCTAATTCGGTACAATATCACATGGACATAGTGTTTATTTAAATTTTGATTTGGTATGCGTTCACTTTGTATAAAGATACGGTGGAAAAATAATACCCGATTAAAATGATTACCTACAATTTAAATTCGCAGCCGAGTAATACGGGTTGAACGACATGATGATATTAATATCTTCAAGATAAGCATGTTACAGACACTGTTTTTATCGAGAGTTCTCGTAATGGTAATATATTTTTATTCGAACAAGAACAAAATGCGTATAAAATATTCTGAGTTTTATTTTTCTTGTAACATGGCTTGCTCTTATTTCTATACTGTAAATAAGTGGCTTTCATAAAAAAAGGTATTTGATAAGTCAGACGACAGATAAATAGAAAATACGTTATACATATAACAAGGTTTTTTTTCGAGCAAAATGTAGGCGGAGAAACTTGTTTGTTCAGTTTCAACAAATGCGTTCATTATTCACATCTTGTTCCAAAATCGTTTTTTGGACGTGAAACAATAAAACTTTGCCACGTTTGCAGTCTGCCATTTTTCGGAAACGGATGTTAGTTGGCACTTCCGGTATCGCATCGACGAGGCACGATGCCAACACTGCGAGGATGTATCGATTCGTGTGAACACTAGGTAATTAATATTACAGTATGTTTGAAAAACAAAAAAAAATGTACATTCGAGGACATTAATAAATAAATAAAAATTAAAAGACAATTATTGCCACATTAAAAGAAATATAATTAACATAGCGAAAATTGTCAGAAGATTAACTCTTAATAAGTAGTATAAGTAACACAATGTCTTCCAGAAAGAAAAAAACACATAAAAACAAGCACGTTACATATATTTATGTTTGAAGAATTCATTCATAAACTTATTTCTAGCTGAAACACTAGAGACTTTAGAGAAATCTCTAAGGTAGCGGTCGGCCATCACTCTGTTGTACGGAGTAACGGACTACTGATATCGAAAACAAACTGTTCCCATAATACTCGTACACATTGGTCATCTTTAAAGAGAAATCTATATTATGTGTTTAATTATTTTATTTCTGACGATAAACAAGCCTTATGAATTGAACCCAGCACCTCTACCTTCTCCTAGCAGTCAGGATCATTATATTACAGTTCGACTACAGGGTCACGACTGTGACTCCAGTCAATGAAAATAGTGATAATCTGTTAACATGGCATAATTACTTGAATCAGTTATTTAACTTAATTCAAAGCATCCATAAAACATAACCAAAACCTCGTTAATGTTCATCAACCTTTAACGCTAGGTAAATACGCCAAAAGCCTTTCGCAGATAAAAATGTATGTTAGGATAACAATATTCGGTATTCCCATCTATTGTGGATACTCATATCTGGTAATATTTTCACAAAACAAGTCACGTATTAAATGAGAATATTCGGGCGAGCCCGCGACTTATTTATCATTCCACTCGGAGCTACACCCCATGAATTTTATACAAGATTGAGCGATTTACTGAGCGAAATTGATGAAACGTCTATTGAACGGTGTCAGCACTTGATTGTGAAATGTTGTCAAATTATGACGCGTGGACAACTGAGTGGACAAAATAGCACTTGCAACGATAATTCTCCAAATGCTCACAGTCTAATTGAGACGTCACATTTTTTTCTCCACAACGGCGACGAGTTTGTTAGACTGAATAATTACACAAATCTGGAAAATGGTTGTCGGCCATTCTCCAGATTTATGCTCTCGGTTTAATTGATGCGTTGCTTTTCTGGGGAAAAAGATCTGGTGAATGGCCGACAAGCAGCTCGACTAAAGTGTTGTTAGATTGTTAGTAACTGTTACCACTGTTGTAATGAATTAAAGTAACTTTTACTGTACCATGGCCAAATGGTTGTAGCTTAAATGTATCGCTCGTAATTATGAAACGTTATAGCTAAGACATAGTTAATTTTTTTTATTGTCACTTTGTCATCATCGGCCCGAAAGCGACCACCGCTGAACAAAGACATCCCCCTCAGAACAAAAATTAACTTACTACCTGTTCCTACCGTTTCGTACCCGTAATTCTCGCGATGTCGTCGGCTCACCTAGAGGGAGACCTATCAAAGCTGCGACTTCGGTTCATGATCACTGCTCGAATTTTTTTCCGTCCCAACATTTGTCTGTTCTTCGAGGGATGTGGCCTGCCCGTTGCTACTTCAACTTTATAATCTTAGAGGTACGTAACGGTAACTCTAACTAACAGGTGTCACTTAACTGTCATTTAATTAGCACAGTAGAAAATTATAATGCAGACCTTTTGTCTTGGCAGAAAATAACACAAGAAAGCTTTTAAATTCAGTGAAACTATTTGTGGGTTGCGTGTTTTGCAAGCTTCAGGACAGGTAGGCCTCTTCAATGAGTAGATTTATTTTGAATTACGAAAGGGTTTATTTTGCAATCCTTTATACACAATTAAATAATGGCTACAATTTTGGTACTAATACCGCGTTTTTGAAATGGTGAAAATAAAAGAGAAAGGCGAGTTGTGTGCGCACTCGGAACGTGGCAGTAGTGAAGCGCAGCGCTCCCTGATATAAGATTCTAAACATAAGTTCGACGCCATACTGCAAAATGGATGTAGGTACCTAGACTAAATTTTATGTTTGTATGTTCTGAGAGGAGGCCTGTGCCCAGCAGTGGGACGTATATAGGCTGGGATGATGATGATGATGATGATGATGTAATTTTATTATTAAATATTTGTTTCAAGTTTTGCTACCTACTCGTAGCTATTATAAATTTAACTAAATCTAAACTAGAGTTAGTGCAGTGTAGGCAAACCAAATAGTAAGGTGTAGTTCTTTGAAAATAGTGTTCTTAAGTAGGTCAAGAATACTGACAACGAATAATAACGACACACTTTGTATGGAAAGTTCAATACAATGTACCCATTACTTTTGCTTGTCAATTTTTGCTTGACAGAACTTCATCATCTCTTAATTGTGTTTTACATGACGAAGACTGCTTAATAGATATAGGTATAACTGTAACAGAGTTATTCATGTTTGCTAACGAAACGAAGGGTACGTGACCTAACTGTGTCATGCATTAGTATTCGCCAGCTATGCTATCCTTCTAACACAAAAGGACATAACAGCCACGACTTTCCTATAAGGATACGCTCTTTCGAGTTAGTAGGGGTTTTCATCCGAAGTCCGAGTACACAATACTTGCGAGATTGTGTTTGAGGTCAGATCAAAACGTTTGTGTATTGATCACGTGTTTTGGTAGACTCTACAATACTGGGGGGTAGGTTTCGTGCCGAAACATTTCGTTGTATTATTATTACCAGCTCTCCTGCTATTTTGTCGGTGAAAAATCCGTTTATCCCGCCAATCACCGCGGTAACTAAGAAGTATTCTATGTATTGAGGTTAAAAGCTAAGCTGTCTATTCACCTTTTATACAAATTTCTCCAATCGTTTAATCGTGAAGTAACAAACATACACACAGACAAACTTGCAAACATTTCGCATTTTATAACGTAGGACTTACTTATTATTTAGACCTTTCTGTTCAATTATTTTTAAACCTACGTTGCTATGAACAGTCCAGTGCAAAAACAAGTATGTATTCGAACCACTCAAAAATATGTTACTACGACCTTATTGCGTCGGAATAAGAGTCTGCGGTACATATTTTTGAAAATTTGAATAACTTCATATTTTTACACTTGACTGTACCTGTTTGACGAGTAGTCGAAGTTTGAGAAACCTATGTTATTTAAGGGTTAGGTATTGGTAGCTTGGTAGCACATATTTTACATACTTTATTTTAGCCAAATTACTGTCACTTATGTATGTGTGTAAAAAAGTAATTTTGTTTCAGAACCATCCCATTAAAAACCACTGAATTAACTCAACAATCGCTATTACAGAGATCGAGGTAACATTGCGAAGTGCCATTAAATATACAGTTTACGAACCTTTCAAAGATTTAACATACATTTAGGGGATAATTAAATCGTATGAGAGCATTTAAATGAAAAAGTGCAGTAAAATAAACATGCATGCGGTCCTGTTGAACGTATAACCTGTTCACTCCAGTTTGATCGATACTAACATCTACAAAGTATGTAGAACTAGCCTTTTCCCGCAGCTTCACTCGCGAAAACCATTAGGATTTGAAATCAATGTCAATGAGCTATAAACAATAATTTTATTGTTTATATAAAGTCTAAAACTTACGTGATTTTCACTCATAGTCAAAATACCACGCACAGGACTTATTACGGTGGTTATACTCTGAAGTATATAACACAACCGTTCACCATGCTTCCATATGTTTGTCACGATATAAGAGTTCATCTGGTAGGCTAAGTAAATACAAATATCACCAGTGATTTCAAATGTCTATTGCCAACTATCTATTTTATCCTTTTTTTACGACCGCTAATTGTGTCTCTCAAACATCGTCAGCGTCAAGATTTAGGTGGTCGACTTATAAGGAGCGACGGGCGCCGTTCTTCCCCTGACAAGTGGTTTCGCATAAATGTAAAAGTGGATGATGTTCTCAGTGGGCCTGTCAAGCCTTTGAGGAGAGCAATTAATTATAAATTTAATTGAAAACATCGGAGAGGCAGGCGTTTAAACTAAGTACAGACGGCAACGGGTTAGCTGATTGAATTTTGATTAAGTTGAGGTTAAGGTCATTTAGCTTTGGGTGTCGAGACAGTTGATTTGTTTTTGTTACATTATTAAACAAAATGTATAAGGATGTTTATAGTATACCTACGATGTTCGTTTAATAGAAGGTCTCGAAAAATTTAACAATTTGATTTTTACAATAGTGATCATAGAATATAATATACAACACGAAATGTGCCGCATTCACGAACTATGTGAAATTGTGATGCGCATTGATCTTTAGTTTAAGCAGCTTCACTCTGAATCAGGCATTACTTTGTGGAGGTCCATATCAATGAAACTTTGCCTATACCTCCGCAAAGTAACGCCTGACTCAATGAACTATAAACAATTATTATAGTCAAAATACTTTTTTTTACTTTATACTTATCAGGCTAACACACACGAGTAATATTTACCTCGCCGTAACATTACAGTGGCCGCGATCACGAGCGTCTACTCGTGACCACGGCCACTGTAATGTTGCCGAAACGTCGAGGTAAATATTACTCGCGTGTGTTAGCGTGATTTAGGTACATTATATTCTATACACTACATGTCTAATATTTTTTACAATTACCTAAATAATATACTCATCAGGATAGCCTATAAAATAATCACAAGTATATAGGACTATTTTAACTACTCTAGGTATGCCGTATTAAGTAATTATAGTATTTTTTTGCAGTTTTCTTTATGCTGTTGAACCGCTTAATTTTAACTCTTCTTAAGTAAACTTACGTGACAGTCATCCGCGGAAAGTAAGACAATTTGCATGTATTCCAACTCAACGTGGAGCCAACCACGTGTGGTATCTTAAACTATTCGTATTTACAAAAGTAATATTTATTTATGTAATTATAAGATTACTTTCTCAAAAGTAGCCTCAGTAGATAGTTTTAAGTTCTTGTTTTTATTTCTATTCTTGATTTTTAGCCCACCCTTGATATTTATTTATACTTTTGTCACTTGCAGTCATTCATATAATTTTCTCCACAGCTCATTATTCAACTGTTATCTTTATGGTGCCCTTCGGCAAGCTCTAATTGATTCCACATGTTCCAACAAATGTTCTGTTCCAACTGTTGACAACTGTGTTGCACGTTTGGGAATGACATTTGTCAGCATTGTCATCAATAAAATTGTGTCCATAGCATCTTCTTAGGGATACAAAGTACATACATAAACATAAATAAGCATTGGTATTACAATAATTTTACACCTACAGTTAAAGCCAATAGGTTGGAAAAGTAAAATTACTTCCCTATCTCGCGGCATTGTTCTTGCAAGGGAAAAGTATGTAGTTAATTTTTTATCACCGAAATTTACAGCCAAAGTAACGGAAGTTCGAAGTGTAAAGGAAATCGAAATAAATCTACCACAGATGCTTCCAGTCATTCACAGCCCATAAAAAGTGTACTGTGAAAGGGTTATAAACTGTTAACTTCTTGTAACCGAAATAGATCCGATACCTATAAAGTCACGGCTACTTAATCAGGGTGTCATTTCCTTTCACATTTTAAATCATTCGTTCATTCAAGTTTATTTATAAATCTTGGATAAATATTCCAGGATCCAGAATGAATGAATGTAGTGTCTGTTCTAAGTACATTAAAATAAAACCAGATTGAATTCATTAATAGTATAAAAAAGCTCGATAGTAAAAACTACAATCATAAATATAAAGTTGTACGTCACCATGTCTCACTAAAATCTTTCGAGATGTTTGCTTGATATTGTACAAACACATATATTATCGAACAGCATTTTATTTTATTTCAAATTTATAAAACTTATGATATACTTATTTCAACGACGTATTGACCACGAATATTTCCAATAATTTGCATTTGTTTTCATGATTTAGAGCATTCCAAATACATGCACAGGTATTTCAACAAACATTCGGGGTAAAGTTACACAAATCTAAAAAAGATAGTTATAACCAGGCTCATCGTGTCTCTTCTTTTCTTGCAGTTCTCTTTGACTAAATAAGCATTCGACATTTTCTACGATAACTTAAGATCTACATTTCAAATTATATCTTGCTAGCTGTTGTCCGCCACCTCGTCTATTAATTATCGCACGACTCCGGGAATAACTCATTTTTAGAGATAAAAGCTATCCTAGGTATTATTTATTCTCGTTTTCTACTATGATGTATGCAAAATTTCAGTGGTTTCGGTTCAGTACCTAACTTATATTTGTAGTATTATTAGTAACAATAGTAAGGATAGTAAATACTCCGGTGTTCATGTCACAAACAGTTTTTGTAGAAATATGCGAAATAAATTAGACGTTTCTGGTTAGTTTTATTAAATATGTTGGTAAACGAAATAGTAAAAAATATTATTTTCAGTAAACTATACATAAAAGAAGTTGCAACATCGCAATTCTATTCACCTCTATTTATAATTTACGGTAATGAAAGGCATCAATTACCTAACTACTACTAAACCCTTTTCAAACGTATAGAAATACTAACTAATCCAGATACAAGATTTAATTGAGTTCTAAATTCGTCTGACCGCTGAGTCTTTACGACGTATTTGCGTTATAAACCGTTGTGACATATTAGTCCGGTTGTGTAGTAATTTTGCTGTGTAATGGTGCGTCGGAGGCCTTAATATGACTTACAGCAGCTAGACAGAATGAAGATGCGATTTAGGAGATCGCTTTATTAACACTTGAAGTCGTTCTTTTGCTATATTACGATTTAATTTAATGTAAGGCGGGACGTTGTTTATTTTTGATGCGTGTTGCTAACTTTATTTTGATTTGTAGAAGGTGATGAGCAGGTTTAGAAATTGTATTTATATGCTCACAGCATTTTACCAGCTGTTTCGTTTCCGTTTCTTGGAAGGAATTGTAAATGTAAAGGGTTACAATATGTAACAAATATTACACGATAACAAAATATAACATACAATAAATAAACAGTAACAAAACATTGAAAATAAAGTATTACACAGTGGTACAAAGCTTACAAAAAAAATTGGGTATATTTTGACCTAGTCATCAGTTTATCTTCTTTTTTAATAAGGTGAAAGAACCATAAAACTACACAGCTTAATAAAGGCAAAATTGTTTGTTTCTATAGTTATTTCCATGTTTAGTTTCAGCCATACTAATTTTACTCATAAAAAATTAAAAACGTAATCTGCACTAAAACTCAAATGGCTACTAAGTATTAATTTGTTGCATACTAGACCTAATAAATTCAGATTGAAGTGTCAATGACCTGACATCAATCGTCGGATTAATGTCAGACAGAAGTCACGAAGTGACGCATTGACATATTTTAATTAATGACTTTCGGACTAATATAATACAACATTGATATTTGCTGAATTACAGACTTGTTGCAATGTTAGTTCTTTGATATAGTGTTTATTACGGAATCATAACTAGTAGATTGTGAAAATAGTGATAAATAATAAATGGAAACTAGTCCCAGTTTAGTGTAACATAAATGTAATGTTTTTTTCACTTCTCATGCTCTTAAAATGTAATATTTTAGTCTCTGCATGTCGGGACTAAAACTTCCTTTTATTCTCTAGGGATGGAAGTATTTTTTTATTTAAGTTGGAAACCCCTAAACAGCCAACACGGTGTTTGTGAATGGCGGATTTTTTGGGCGTGGAAATAACCTCAAAATGACAACTGCAAAAATATAAAAAAATACACGATTTAATTTCGTGAAACAATTAATAATTACGATTATGAATCTATTTAATTCATTTTAAGCACAGTCCAATTAGTTTTAAAATAGTTTTCAGTTTTGAAACTGTTGGTTAAATATGTAAGCTTTAAAAGCGTCACTTCATAAACAATAAAAGAGAAGAATAAACCGCGCAACCAATTTTTTCGCTATTTGAATTTTGAAGAGATGGCCTGTCCATTAGTCGAGCGTAGGAACGTTTTTAAAAAGTAATACATATTGTAATTTTGAACAGAACATTGTTTTTTTCCTCGCATTCAAAGTGAAAAGTAGTGTGTAAACAACCATAATGCCTCGCTCTGCTCGGGTGGCTAAACATCTCGTGTCATTATGGCTTGTTTCGGTCCCTTATTGAACAATCTACTATTAGAAACAAAATGTTTTTCTATGGCGTAATTCTTTGTTCGTATGTAGAGCGACGTTACTTTGTTGTGTCACAGCGCGTCACTCCAGTTGCAGGACGTTTGTGAATTTATCACGAATTCAAAGCTTTTGGTCCACGTAGTAAGAAAACTGAAACGTTTCAAGTAAATCCTGACAGTATTTACGAGGTATAAAGCGTTTTGTAGGAACACACGATGTGCTACAGCAGCTTATACTTTTTAATAAATAAAAATTCGTTAAAATTCAGGCTAATAATACATAACTATTAATATAGACGACGATTACACATAACGAACTTCCGATATTCTGGTACATCGGCATGCACACAAGCAGACTGAACTTAAAATGAAGTTTATTTTCCAGGACACTAGTGGCCTAATTATTGCTGTTTGAAAGATAATCAAGGGTTAAGATAATTAATTACTCTGCAGTAAAATAGACTAAACAAAAAACGAAAACACGGTGTATGTACGGATAGAAAGACAGAATGTGAACTTTGGATATATAATAAAAACCAGCAGATTCGTAGTGCGCGGTGAACACGGCAAACGTAAGCGAACAGAAACGATTGCGTGAGCCTCAAAGGGTGGAAATATTCCATTGTTGAGTTTATTGAAAGGAAAAGAGCATAAGTAGTCAAGTAGTCTGCGGCACTTATTTGAGAAATATGTTGATATTGGTAAAAGTGAATGGAAGTGAGCTCGATATTAAAAATATAATAGATCACACGCTTATCATGATTTTTAAATAAAAAAGAAGATAAAAAGAACAGAAAATTTACAGGAAATGTGTGAAAAAAAACCTAAATATCTTTAAATTTCCTACGAATCTTAATGCTTTAAAAGAAGCAGCGATTTAGCCTGCCATATCTTTCTCTTGTTTTGTACCTACATACTTTTTACTGCTAAATAATCGTTATAATCATTGAAATAATTGCCCTGTGTTTTAGATATCCACTGAATACTTCCTATTCTCATCAAGATGACGCACACGACCTCATTTCTAACATTCCCTTTGTAATGTAGTTCGTCTACGGATAAAATGTCATTATTAATGACAGTATATTTGTCACAATTCATCTTGCGGATAGGTAGCGACTCTGCTCTATTACCAGAATATGCCAACTCATTGCCCGGTGGTTGCCCGCATCCTTATTCTGATGGGCTTTTTGATGGATTGTCGTGCAGCGGCCAATTGTTTTTACAAAATGTAGTCGAAATAAACTTTCGTTACCTTAGGAAGTTCTTTTAAGCTTTTGTTGTGAATTATTTGATAATTTTGTAAAATTATACAACCTTATTATTTGACAGTAAGTAGTAGGTAGTTATTTTACTTTTTCAAAATGATTACCCAGATTCAAACATGTAAGTACAAGATTAAGTTCTTGTAGACAAATGTTCATTTTTTTGTGTAACATTATTGTTAACAAAGCTAGGACGTAAATAGATGGAGTCACCGTAGCCGAAATCGATATGGACTACATGATTGATTCCAGAGTAACGTGTTTGTACCATATAATACCACATTTTTTTATTTAATTATTACCTGACAAAATAGAAAAAAAATAAGATACAAGCTACGAATTTTATCTTTGATCACTTAACTACGAATAGCTATAACAAACTGTGGGATCAAGCAACGTACAAAAAATAAAGTAAGTTAGTCATGCTTGATATAAAATAAGTTACAATATTACATTCAATCGAAAACTGTAAGAATTGCAGAATGTAGTAAAACATTCAGTTATTTTTCTAAAGCTTAATACTCCTATTGAAAACAAAATTCTTTAGACACCATTATAAATAAATTATTAAAAAAAGAACAGCTAAAAATGGGGACAAAACCACATTCCATTTTTAAACAACAATGCTACGCTAGCTGATCGATTTTTTTTCCGAAATTTGTCGGCTTTCATCAATAAATCCCAACCTTGATTTATTGACAAACGCGTCCTATTCTCAGCAGATTCGATATAATTTGTTAGCCAAATAATCCGGGATTTCGATGCGGACCCCACGAAGTTATAAATAAAAGCGTTTGCAATAAAAGAACGGAGACAATTACAGAGGACTGTTAGTCGGAACGAGCTAAATTTCACCCACATTATGGCAAATAATGGCTAACGGTAGGCGATGCGCTCGTCACCCTCACTCGCCGCGCGCGATGTGTTACGCCCAAATCCCCTTTATATCTAAATGCACAACAGGAGACCCAATAGAAGCAAAAAAATCCTTGCACAGGAGCTCAATAATACGGACATTTATGTCGCAGGCACGTGCTGATTTCACATAATGGCAACAAGGAATTCGCATATTGGTAATTACGTTTTCGGAGTTTTTATTAGCATTTATTATTTGTTTGTAACTTTAAATGGGCTTATGGCACACTGTTGGAAACGGATTATTGGTAACATTTTGCGAAAATAGGTAAATGAAAGCAGAGCCGTAATGTCAGCCGTTATTCCCGTTTATGATTCGAGTTGTGTCGTTAGCATATTATTTATGAATCCTAAAGTGCTCGAGCGTTGCAACATTGTACACCTACGGGAAACAACGGAGCGTAGATAAAGCTTTTACTCGATTCCACGTAAGCTGAGCTATTTGACCGAATGCCTTCAAATAACGAGGATAGCGAAACTTCCACACAAGTAGATAATGGCATTTTTTGTACTAAGGGATGAAGGGGACGCGTCTACCCAAGGGGACGCAGAATACAGTACGTTTCTAACTCCGTAAGACGACTAGCTGCAATCTCCCGGGAGCGCGGATTGCCCGGGGGCAGACGATAGAAAAACATTTTATAGTGGGAAACGCCACCTGTGTGGATAAATTGAGAAATCCTGGTCAACGCAACCCCTCTATTTGCTACTATCGTGTAATACAGATATCTATACCAAACAAACAATTTATTACTGTTGGTGTATTAAAAATGAATACCTTCATTAAAAAACCAGCTGAAACAATAGTTTCAAGGAAACGAGACTGCGGTTTTTCAATTTGAATCGGCCTTTAGGTGCGCTCGGTTCGCTTAGCAGCGGACTTAACGGCGGAACAAAGAAACCGAATGAAAGTCTTACTCATCATGATTTATTGTGCAATACCTATAAAATGAAATTGCGGATTGTGAACTACGCTACACTTTTATAGTCGGACTTATCCGACAGATGTAGGGGCATTCGACGCCTCGAGGGAGGCAGGGGCGGCGTAATAACGTTACCGAAGTTTAAGCAAGGAGGATGGCTATTGCCGGGCCAAATTGTGACCGTAGGTCACCACTCCTCTATTTACTCGAGCAAATTACTCTCACCGAGGTAAATACTACCCAGGTTATTTAATAAGCCTAACGCAATTTTGTTGTTGAATTTAGCGAGGTTATTCTTGATAAAATTAAAACAAAAGGTATCTGAGATATTAAATGTCATAACAGCGATGTACGCGCTATTAGGAGTCAAAATTATGGCGTCGCATGGTTGGGTGTATGTTAATCCGTTTTAGTATAGGAACGCGTTGTAAATCCGGCGGAGAACGGGACTAAATTGATTTGGACTGGCCGCAACAATAATTAGAGCGGTATGATGTATGGTCCGCAGTAGCGGTGCTTCGTTGTCTGTTTTTAATTCTGTTTGTAATTTATGAATTAGTTTCGTTTTGTTTGTGGTTATTTAAGACCCATCATTGCTAAAGCATTTTCATGAGACAACGAAACGAATGGATGCGACGTCACATTCAACCTTTTTTATTTCTTATATCATCTTTTTTTCGTGTCCTAAACGGAAAACAGAACCCTTATAAGATCACTCGTGTGCCTGTCTATCTGTCCGTCTGTCACAGCCGATTTGCTTCGAAACTATTGAATTGAATGAATTGAAAGTTGGTACAAATGTGTATCTAAGTCGGTGCGTCATGTTTGTGATTGGTTAAATAACTAACTAAGCCAATCGCAACCAAGACTGAATCGTCAATCGGACCTCACGATACTAACGCCATCTAGCGATATTTCGCCTGTCGAAAAACCCTCATTCTAAATGGAAAATACTTAAAGATTACAGGAAAACCTATGAAAAGTCTATAGTCTTTTTCATCATGTTTTACGTCTGTATATGTCAGTAACAAATGTAAGATGCAAGATGACCTCATTCTGTGCACATTTTGCTTAAAAGCAGGGTTCTGTTAATTCTGGAAACTTAAATATAAACGAAAGCATCGACTTGCACTTGGCCTCTTTTTTAAAATCCTTTGATCATTCAAAAACGGAAACGAATGCTCGCTGTTTATCAAATCAAGCTTGGACCTTGCCTGAAACGTTATCAATTACGTCAGTTCACATTTATAATCCGATAATTTATAATTACAATGGCTTTTGTATTAATTCTGACGGCAGCTGCGTAATATCAATAAAATTATGGACCAATCAGCCTTCAATCAACGGGTCTGACTTGGTCTGACATCAATCAATAGACTGAGACGGTGAGCCAATCGATCTGGTTTATGTTGTCACAAAAAACGAGTGATCATTTATCATTCCGAATACCGCTACAAATACGATAATATTAATACATGCCTTATTTGTGAAAAAAGGCATGATATGACGTTCTAATTGTTAAAGTAGTGACCAAAAAGCATATTTTTGTGTACTAACGCTATGTTATACGTTTTTTATCATTTAGAATATCTAAAACACTATGTTACGCTGTGAAGTTGTTTTTTTTAATCAAACCCCACGATGGTTTTATCAATCTAAAATAAAAATCTTATTGTTAATCTTGTTGTTGTTAAGGTAGTACTCTATGTATAGACACATTAGATTTTATCTCCGACTTTTAGATAGAATAGTTTACACGCAAGAAAGTCTAATCAAGCGAACCACTACTAATAAAAAACTTTTTTTTTCGATGATCAGTTTTCATAAAGTAGAAATAGTGTTTATTTCCAAAGCGGTCCTAAAATATTATTTTGTTACTAGATCGCGATTGACTAGTTTCTGAACATTTCATTTGGAATTTTGGATAAGCTCAATAACAGTGATCGAATCAGAACTATTATGTTTAACTTTGGCAAACTACAATCTTTGCAGCTTGAATTTCCTATTTTCCCTGTGATTTTTCTTTGTAAATGAGAGCTAAAGTTCACGTATTGCCGTTCTCAGTCGATACATTTGACATGGCAAGAACAATAGTCTTTTGTGCAATCGAAGCGGTCCGCTGGTTCCATGGCATTGTACTCTTTTCAACCCCCGATCATGTTCTATTTTCCATTTATGAAGCAAAAGACTGATTATTTTTAATTCCTGTTGGTTTCTGCGAACGTTGCGGATTTGCTACGTATATTATATGCACATAAAATACGGATAATTACACTGTCGAAATATGTTTATTTGTTCACAGAAATATTAGAAAGATTTTATTTTATTTTGATCGATTTAAAATCTTAGACGGAAAAGGCTTCGACGATTTCGTGTTACTTGAGACGTGAATAGGTTTAAGTGACACAATGAAGACAGCTGCAAAAATATTGTTAAAAAAATATTACGAACATTCTACAATACTTCCAAAACCAAAAACACAAAATAGCTTGCAGACTTTCATAACACTCGCATATAATTTACCAGTATCAAATCCACACCCATACGTAGTAGCAACTGACACCTACGTCACTCCATAATCCGAAAATCTCCAAAGGCACCGTCTTTCAATTATCACAAACATTTTTATAGCTAATAAAGCTAATAAAGTAGCTTAGAGGCGACAATCTCTATAATCCTGGAGGTAACTCAATGTAAATCAACTAATACAGCGTCACATGACCTGCCGTCACCCACCGCAATACCCTAATTTACTATCGAATTAGTAGCCGACGCGTCAATTATTTATACAAAATGGCTGGCTTAAAATTAAGCAAGCGTTTTACAATGTATAACGTTTCATCCGACATCTCTATTTATTGAAGCAGAAGATTTCATTAACACTACCATGCCTACCGTGTGAAACTGCAGCATTTCATTTGATAGGTTATCGCTCAGATACTTTGCTCTGACCAAGCGTGCTGTGTAAGATGCGTGTAATGACATTCATGCTTCTGTAAACTTGAATAATCTTAAAGTGAAATTGCTGCTTAGGTTCTTCAAAATATTTGAAACGCACTTACGCGATTGACAGTATACTTTTTAAGCATGCATCCTAATAGCTTCGATGTTTATGATCGCGAGTGTAGCTAAATGTTTATATTGTAACTTAGTAGTTCTTTACAATCTTCAGGGAACATAACCTAAAAAGGCCTAGTTTGAAATTCATAAAGCTACACTTACATCTTTCCAATATTATTTGTGTTTTATTAACAATTGAGCAAACACAATGAAATCGATGTTTTTTTTAATTAAATTTCGGGCAACCGGTCCGTGCAAGTAGCAAGTTGTCGTACATTGTGGCATTCCAAGGGGGAGATCTTTGTTCAAGTGAACGTCTTCTGGCTGATAACATTGATAATGATACTCTGTGATATCTCAGAGTGAATCAAATCAAGAGCATTTCGTCCCTTGGTAGAACAACTCCTAATGACAAACCCGTAAAAAAAACACATTTTTGACGGGTGAAACTTTCAATATCGGTTAAATGTACTGAAACATGTTTTTCAATCTCAAATAAAGACTCTTTCTTTATAATTCAGTTAATTTTACTTAATGATTGGCTGAAATAGTCCGGATCTTTTAGAGATGTATATGCAAGTACAATGCAAGAAGGCAACGCAACGAGTGGATTGGATAGCAGGACGCAGGCAACAGGCAAGGCCCACACAGTTAGGCTGCGCTTACACAGCCCCCGAGCCATGAATACAAACAACATAAAGTATATTTAATTTTGTCATACGTTACTGCTACAAAACCATGGCACCTATAATCTTGAAAGGTAAGTCGAGGAAACTGAATCACGTACCAGGATGGAAACTTTTCATAATCAATTTACTTTGGAGAGGCGGAGGCAGCGCGGGGATCAGATCGAAACCTACAAGATATTGACCGGACACTATAATGTACTTGAATTAAGTGACATATTTACACGAAGTATTAATGAGAAGCTACGAGGTCACTCTCTGAAACTGATACGCACCCTAAGTGCAAGCAACCCCAGGCGACATTTCCTGGGCAAATGCAAAAAAAAAATTATGTCCTCAAAGTCGTCGCATAGCCTAGACGGTCGAGTTTCCGCACTGAATGCTATATTATTACGTTTTGACAAAATATCGTAGGTAACAAGATTAAATCGTCACACAGTTTTAAATTTTCACTTAAAATCCACGTTGCTGAATTTTTAATTCTAGTTGCATCATTTATATACTCATATCCTACCCACCTGGAACAAGTCTACACGCACGCAGAAAAATCAAGAAATCTACATATTAGTTGACCACTCTATTTTCTACAGCATCGTAAGCGTACGGTTAGGCTCAATTTTAAACAATTACTGTTGAGCGAAGGGTAAATGTTTGCGTTCGACTTAGAGCGGTCCGTGGATCGCCCACACGCGAGCTTGACAGGTACTCATTACGAACACGATGCATTGCATTCACGATCTGCAACGATAAAAAACCTTTTTTATAGCAAACTAGAGTTTACCCGCGGCTTCGCACGCGTAAATCATTAGATACAGCATTTGAATTGAAATTCTGGGATTTTACAAAATTCCCGACAGAATTCCCGAAAATTACGTCGTAGTTTTCATTGACATTGCATTAAAAGCCACTATGCCAAATTTCGTGACTCTAAGCCCAACAGTTGTTATTTCGAGATTTTAACCCTATCCCATGGGAATATCGGGATGAAAAGTAGTAGTATCAAACATACACACACACAAACTTTTGCATTTATAATATAAGTAGGAAGTAGGATGCAAGGGTGGTGCGGTGCTAGCTTTATGGTAAAAAAGTTTTTATACACTAGACCTTCTAGTATATAAAGTATAGAAAAAACCGCGTTGCTATCTCCGTGTGTAATAGGTTCATTACGGTCCATACGGGATCTGTATCGTTAAAAGTTGTAATACAGCCAAAATACTCGTAATGAGGATACTCAGAAGGTTATGTCGTATTTTGAATTGGGGATATATATTTATTCGCTGAAGGAATGGTTGTCTCTTTATGACAATTTGTATCTCTTGTGATATCTGTAGAAAGCTGATTATGTCTATGTTTTTATTGTTTGTTGTTGTAATATCACGATTCGACTGGAATTACAAAATTTACTGTTGACCGTACCGCCATACTGTCAATCTTCACTGTTCCGACAGGTAAAGTAGAAGAGTTTGTCTGTTTGGTTGCTACCTTGGTTGCTAACTTTTCAAGGAAAATAGTGTGTAAATTGTAAAATAAAATAAGCTTGATGCTTTTTACTAAAAATGCCATAGTTCCTGCCATACCACAGTTTTGATAATGCTGTAGGTTTCCATGGGCGGCGGTGATCACTTACCATCAGGTGACCAACATGCTCGTTTGTCTTCTATTCGATAGAAAAATAGCTCCATTGCGATAGCTATAAAAGTATTCCTCTCAAATGAAGTCGCGGGCAGCAGCTAGTATGATATAAGTATGATCAATCATTTTTCAGTAGCAGTAGTCCGCAGTAATCGGTGCAGTTCCCTCTAGTAATTTAGATAGGTTATAAAGTGCTATGTATAGTCGAACAAATTGAATCATGACCTAGGGCAGAACATATTGTGCTACTAATGTAATGTTGACATCTCCATACTTTTGTCAAGGAAATCATAGTGAAATTGATTATTAAAAGGTTCCACCCTTGGTCATGATTCAATTTATTCGACTGTACAATCGAGGAAAATGTATGGGTTGTCAACATGTCATTAGTAGCACAAAGGTTCCACCTCGGTACCACGTGATTCAGTTTCCTTGACTGTATGAACAGTTGAGGTCAAAGATATGTTTACACTTTCCTATCTTTTTTTTTTTATTCGACTGGATGGCAAACGAGCATGTGGGTCTCCTGATGGTAAGAGATCACCACCGCCCATAAACATCTGCAACACCAGGGGTATTGCAGATGCGTTGCCAACCTAGAGGCCTAAGATGGGATACCTCACGTGCCAGTAATTGCACCGGCTGTCTTACTCTCCACGCCGAAACACAGCAATGCAAGCACTGCTGCTTCACGGCAGGATTAGCGAGCAAGATGGTGGTAGCAATCCGGGCGGACCTTGCACAAGGTCCTACCACCTGCAAATCTGCTATCTAGTCGCTGTCACTGTGTTCGGTCTTTTCTATAAAATTTTCAATAGGCATACAGTGACAAGATTAAAGTGTAAAGATATTTTTGACCTCGGCTATGCAAAAACAACAAATAAATTAAAGATGTGCGCTGCTTCTTATGAAATTCCTGATGGTTAGGAAGTAAACATTGAGGCAAAATCAAAGTCCTTTTTTTATTTGTCTTAAAAAGAACAAGGAATAGTTGTTCCAACACCCTCATAAGTTAGGTTTACCTACCTTATCTCAGCCGTGGAACTTAACACCTCGCATTCTACCGGATGACGCGATGATTTATGTTTTAAGGGATCACATTTTAAGATACACTAAGGTTTTTATCTACCC
The DNA here is from genome assembly GCF_025370935.1 of Choristoneura fumiferana. Classification (NCBI taxonomy): domain Eukaryota; kingdom Metazoa; phylum Arthropoda; class Insecta; order Lepidoptera; family Tortricidae; genus Choristoneura; species Choristoneura fumiferana. Next base: position 8,807,489 of record NC_133478.1, read on the forward strand.
TAAAAAAAGTTAGTGCGATTTATACTAACAAGATTGTTTGAGATATTTCAATAAATCACAAATGCGTATCGAATTTCAAAGGTATCGCCCTCCCTGTGTTTTTTTATTTGTCTAGGGCTAATGGCACAGTATACGTTGTCTACCAGCGGGTCTATATCATTGAACACCAACATGTTACAATTAATGTGTATTAGCTGTAATAATAACTTTTCCAGGCAGATGGTACGCTTACGAATCATAGTTCGAAAGCAGAGTATTGGAGGTTGTATGTCTGCATCCGAAATTAGCATTAGGTAGGTACTCATTTGTAGGTACAGATTAGTTACACATTTTTAATTTAATTATTTTTCTAGAAATTTTCATGAGAGAGAGTGTTAACTTTGATCTATAAAAATAGAGATAGATACAGCCGCCATCAGATATTTTGGTCAAAAATATCGGAATCTGCACTCTATTCTTAAGGCCTATTAAGGTTTATGTTTTAATATTTTTGATCACATTGACGCTCCGAAATATCTGATAGGGCCTGTCCTGTACACCTTTTTCTTAGTCTTCATACTCTTGACAGAGTGGCCGTGATCATCAGTTGAGGATCAGTAGCAAACATTCTTGAAAAAATACTGTGGTAACCACCACATTACTTTCGCTCACCTTTTGCACCGCACTACTGGAGTTCGGAGGTCTTAGTTGGCATTGGCAGTAGATAGTGCTGCTATCCACTTTCAGGTCAGGCCCTACATACTTCAAAGTGCAAAATTCAAACTTCATATCTTGCCGTCCCGCTGACGTTTATTATTATTTAATATGAGAGCGAGAGGGACGGCCCAATACGAAATTCGATTTTCGAATTTCGTAGTACTTAGCCCCCCAGGTCTCTTAGTCGCCCGTAAGCCTTTTACGACACCTACGATTAAAAAACAGTAGGCCAGATATTTCTTTGACAAAAAAAAAACTTGAAACGGTACTTTTATACCTAAAGTCGCAGTTTACAATGACATGATCCAAACAGTGAACCACTGATCGCTATAAATGCGCTGTGTGTGTCAGACGAAGGAATTTTAATCTCTGACGCTCGATTTTAATCACGTATCGAATTTTTACTGAGAATCTCGTAACATGCGTAATTCTTAAACGTTCCTCAATTTAGGATCAGAGACGAAAGTAAAAGCCCAGATTTTAACGGGCGATGGAACACAAAACTATTTTAAATTCCTTCCAGCCAGTAAGCTTATGCATGTTTTATAAAATAATTGTATAATAATTTCTCCTGTTTGGCATACATACAACGCAAATGGAGACAACATTGTAAATTTCGGGAATCCCCATGGGAGTTCAGTAAAGTCTCAGAATTGTAATTCATGGATTTATGCGAGCGAAGTCACGGTCAAAAGTAGCCATTATAAGCAGCTATATAGAAGCTTAATTTAGAAATGCCTAAAACCTTAAACTCTACTTTGCCGGTGCAACAAATATCGTGTGAATTTTGTTACATTGCGGAGCCGTGCGGCAACGAATTTGTAAGTGACCAGTCTTAGAGGGCAGTGTACTAGAACTCGCATGATATGCCTCGCTCCATCCAAATAAGGCTTTAGATGTAGGTTATGCAGTATTGCACCACCGTTGATCGCAGGAGACGATTTATACACGATAGTAAACCATAGCGTAGGCGAAAAAGCCACAGGATGCGGCTCCTGATGCACCTTAAGGTTTGGTAATAAAAGCGAAATTGCAACTTCTGCAAGGACAGAAGTGCTTAACATTTGTCTTGGAAACACATAGATTATTCTGTACCTTATGTTTGTCAAGTAGGTAAATATTTTATTACAGCGTTAAGTTGTCGACAGATAATATCTACAGTGCTTTGCTTGTACAAATTATCATAGTCTGTGAGTCACAGAGCAAGTTATATTTTACTTTAGAGTTAATAACTCAATTTAATCTTAAAGTTGACGATGAAGTAAAAATATTTAGTAACAGAAAGTGCCCACTTACCCCATATAATACAGATTGTGCTGTATTAAGAACGTCTTGTAGGCTTTTTTTAAATCTCGATTTAAGGCTTAAACTGACAGTTCTTGTATGGATCTGACAGGTCATAAGACCACTTAAAAATAGATTAAAAAGCCTGCAAGTGGACGTAAAACTTGTAGATTCCTTGAAGCGTATTAAGTATGTAGTTAGAATATGAAATCAGTGCGTGTTTATGTATTAATTATAACATTTTGTTTGTTTTCCTGTACTTAATCTCTTTTCTTTATAAATAAGTTATCAGCAGTTGAAATTGTGGACACCTACAGTAGTTACCATAGTGACTGCTAGTGTGTTGCTGGCTTTGTAGGTAAAATAAATAAAATGAAGTTACGGTGATTTAGCGAAGAAGCTCGATAAATTAGTGTAATTTATTGATAAAAACCTCCACAAAACCACGCCTGAATCAACTAACTTCGTTTTTTTTTAAACTTTATTACTTAGAGCATATTCTGAAATAGTACATAAATAATATAAAATTGGTTAAGCACTTAATGAGGCAAACAGTGAACTATATGGCCCACGGCTGCGGTTATTTGCCCGGTGTAAAGTCGGCAAGCCGGAGATCCCTGTTTTTAACAGTGAACACTGGATGTTGTGCAAACAAAATATGCAAAGTAGGTGCGGGCTGGGTGATAGGGGCCCTAATTATGTACGAGCACGGCTTGCTGTGTCCACCCTCGCCCTACATTCGAAGTATTTCAAAGCTAATAAAAATGCAAAAAATGCTGCCGAATTATCAATTATAATTAACTTGCTACGTTGGCGTTAATGAATTTAGGACGTATTACGGTGGCCGCGAAATGTCATTAAAAAGTTGTTTTGGCGGCGGCATTACGGCTGTTATTTTGTACCCGCATTACCACGTTTTTATTTTTATGTGCGCTTTAGTAGCGTTAAAACAAAAAAGGTTCGCGCAGATAAATGTTGATGTTCTTGAGGTGTGATAAAAAAAAGAAAGTAATATACCACCTGCCTACAAAATTGCTGCACACAAATAATACCGACCGGGTCGAGCTTCGTTTTGGCCAAAACACAAAAACATGTGTTTACCCAGAAATAAGACCAAAATAGATCGATTGTCCGCTTCCAAATAGAAAATTTCGTCGAAATTGTTATCTTTTTTTATTTTACTATCTGTCGTGACTACGAGTATGAGGCATACGGGTGTGGGTAATATTTTATTGCATTTTAAATCTAGTGTTAAATGCATTTTAGGAATCCTATTCCATTCCACTGATTTATAAATGAGAAAGTTTGACGTTAGGATGTTTGTTACTTAATCACCCAATGACGGCGTAACGGATTTAGATGCAATTTGTCCAAAGAATATTCAGATTATTTCAAATTATTTATTTCCATAACAATTTTACATTGTGTCAATATAAGTAAACAATATTTTGGTCTAGCGCATAGGATTCTTATATTCCCGAAAATTACATATTTCTTGTAGGATAGCGAATTTTAACAAATTCTTCATTATATACTCGTAAGCCGGGAGACGTCCATTGCTGGGCATAAGCCTTCTCTAATAATATCGACGATGATCGGTTTTATACCACCCACAGTCAATTGCTTCCTGCGGTCTTTACCCATCTAACCTACCTTAACATACCAAATATCGATTTCCAGTATGTGCGGTCGCCAATCTAGAACCTTATAGCATCAACGGTCAACAAAGCCACATACGATGTGCAATTTTTACAGCTCATTTGGGATTCAACGGCCTCCTCATCTGTGATGAGATCTTAAAGAGATAGGTACTTCGATTATGCGTCACTTTACGTGTCCCTTTGAATGTCTTTGATTCTTCATACTAGACTCACTGTAATCCTACAGTACCAGACTCTTCAGGTAGCTCAACTATTTATTCAAAACAAAAGCAACACACATTTTTTACTCTACAAATAAATACAATACACATTTTTTTTCTCGGACATCACTAAACATTAGACTTTGCTACGGAATTCAGAACATGATTACTTTTAACGAATTATCGTTATTTCAACATTATCTACTAGTTGTTATGCACACTCAAACTACCATAGGAAATCCTGTAAAAAATACATATCTCATGTAAATTTTAATGTGTTCAGTTGCTGCTAACCACTCTCTCCAAAATCACCACTTCATCAATCAAAAAAAATTTCAACAACAAAAACAACTGACTAAAATTATCACAAAGTATACGAGCCTTTGAAGGTATAAAGGGATCGTCAGCGTTTGTAAAACGGATTTCCCACCTGACGGAGTAGAAACGGCCCAAGACTTCAACTGAGCAACTTGGATACAAGTACAAGGGCTTGTTTATAGCCGAAGGATCCGACGGGATCTTTGACCCGTCCCGGCTTTGATTTAGGACCTTAATTACACAGTAGACTTGCGTAAATACTGTTTTTAGTGTCGTGTACACATTGTTTTTCGAGCTGCGTAGACAAGGCGTAGTTCATCATTTTGAGACACAATTAGAAGTACTTGTAAGTCGATAAGCCTGTCAATAACTTTATCATCGTCATCATCATTCGAGTTTAATGAATGAAGGAATGAGAATGAGAGGGCTTGGGCTGTAGTTCCCATGCAGGCCAATGTGGATTGGGAATTTCAAACTCATTGATTTACTTCGCAGTTTTATTCAGGTTTCCTCACAATGTTTTCTATAAAAAGTCAATAATTGCGTAGATTTTGTATCCTTGTTGAACTTAATTAATGGTAAATTATAATTAAGAATTTGACCCACGGCGTTTTATAAAGTGAAACTAGGTTAAGTTACTGGATAAAATTTGCGTTAATGCATATGTAAGAGTAAGAGTAGTAACATGACATTACTTCAATACGCAAAACTTTATTTCGCATACGTTCTCCCAACAGCTACTATGTTCAAAGTAAAACTGAATCGATTCAAGCTCAAGCATATTGATAGATAGCACAGCGTAGATTAAGAGTCCAGTGAACTCGAAATAAGAATTTTGAAACGCATTAGTTACGTGTAACAGCCCTTCGACCTAATACATCTAAAACCCCTGTGATTTATCGAGTTCAGCATAAGTACTTACTTTTTCCAAGCGAGGGTAGATAGCGCTCGCAGCGGCGGGGGCACGGACTGAAAGTTTGCAGTGGGAAAAAATGCATTTGCTGCCCGGGTTCTGTTGATTTGATTCCTGTAAATCTTTGCTCGGATTCGTCCGTATTATCTGTAAGTTTCGATTTGCTTGAATTTGAGGTTCTTGGTTTATTTTTTTAAATAGTTACTTCTGTCAGTAAAATAAATATTTAAACAGTTTAGCAAAAAAAAACATTCTGAGTATGTGCATTAAATAGCGATAAGGCTGCCTATTGCTTACCTTGGAAAATTTATACATACCTATAGGTACCTGTTTTTTCTATACTAACTGCTTACTATGTCTTGGTGTTCAATAAAGAGTCATTGTATTTTATTATAAGTCAGTATCATAATGCACGTTGTGATTTGAAGAAATTCAATTTAAGTTAGATAATAAAATGTGTGGAAACGAATCTTTTTTTAGTTTGTTGCATCATTTTTCACATGCAAAACAACATGAAGACTACTTTTGACACATCACTGAAGCTGTGTTAATACAATGTTGTTACAAACGAGCTAAGTAATGTCTGTGTCCCGTCCGATCTTTATCACTTTACGTATGCACCGACCTTTAAACCCAACTGCGAAGGGTCTATGTTTCATAAATTTATCTTGAACGGTTAACTTATCTGTCAATTATTACAATTTAAAAATGTATCTCTGACTTACTTACTTAGCTTTATTTGCAAACGGATTACTAAATCGAAAAATCTGTGTAAACTTATATTTTTATAAAAACCTATTACAACGTTACCCCACAATTCGGATCAAGACAAGAAAAAAAAATCCCGGGTTTTTTTTTTAGGTAAGATAACCGTTGAAGACTTTATGCTAAAAAAAAATGACACTGTACACTTTACTTTGTGCTAAAAAAAATGACAACATTTAATTATATCTACCACTTTTGGCGTAGTTACCATGTAAAATTAGTTTCTAACACTAGTAAGCTAAGGGCTCCTCAAAAGATACCCTAATCCCATTTATTTCGAAGATTTTAATAATTTCAAATAGTTTTGTGGAACCTTGTCCATATCGCTTTTTGCCGGAAGTTTTCCCAGTTTATTGTTGAAGGAACTACAAAAAGTAACCATTTCGTACTTATCTCTGAACTCTGACTTCGGAGTGCACCATAATGGAAGTATCTGTCTTGTACAAACGTTTGATGTTGCGAGGTTTTGATTTATAAGTAATTTTTTCCAAAAAATAGATCACGTGCAGGTTTCGGAAAAGCGTATGTATTATTTATTAACCACAGATATAGTAAGAATGTTACATACTCACACACTCATACTCATATAACAGTGAACATAGTACTTACCATTTTATGAGTTACCTACACATGTTTATTTCTAACTAGCTGTTACCTACGACTTTGTCTGCGCAGAATTCGTTTATCGCGCGCCCTCGAGAAAAAATCTATTTTTTTTTCGGGACAAAACGTATCCTATAATTTATTCTGTTGTTATATAATGAAAAAAAAATTGCTAACAGTAACAAAAACAATTGTTGCTTGTAACATAACTTGAGTGACTACAAAAGTAAGCCTAAATACTAGTAGTTAAAAGTTAGGTGATGTCTTACAAAATCAGTTTTGCAATAATTTTGGTTCCTAATAAGTAAATAAATTTTGGCTAAACGTCAAGTTATCCTTTTTTTTTTCAGTGTAATATGACGTGTGCAAAATTCTACAGCAACTGGTTCAGTAGTAAAGACGTGAAAGCAGAAAAAACAAATATCATATTTATATCTACTTACTGAGATTGGTGTGCTATGAGGATAGTACTAAAATAATACGTTTTTGTACAAGATTCCATTTATTTTCGTGCTATCCCTGTAATTGTACATTAACATAATCATAAACCTAACTTGCCCGAAACCACACAGCAGACACTTTAACCTCTAAGATATAGAGTGTACGAGTACAAGATAAGCTCGGCAGGAATTTCAGAAGTTTCTAGACAGGTGCCATTACAGATAGCTACACACATTAGGCTAGGACTTGCAGTTAGCAGAACTCTATTAGTATGCTCATTTAATAGAACTACCAACACAATCGTTTTAACTTGGTCTGGGTATGTCTGAAGTGTTTTAAGCTTTGTTAATTCACTGAAGACTTGTTAATTCATTGAGATAGTAAAAAAATTGGGATAAAATTTCTAAAAGCTGGGTTTGAATGTGGTAATTATCCATTTTATAATTATACTGCTCTACCCACAGGTAGATAATATGGAGGAATATCACATAGGTACAGGTCGATTCACAAAAGCTGGCAGGAATGGCTTGAACAAAAGTAATTTTATTTTTAAATATTTTATAGGAAAATGGCTGGTGCATGTTATTTTCATATTTGTGTGAAGCGTATTCAAATAGGTAACACAGATACTTTCATTTACTCATTCAATCTATTTGTGCCAGCTCTTGTGAATTGACCTGTGCTACAGCATGCATATACCTATATAATGTCAACCAAGTTTAGTTTCTAATTAATAAATATTTTGTTATTGGTTCTGAAAAATCTTGATTTTTAATGTCTGTCTGTCTTTGTTAATAACCATCTAAATTGACCCCACACTGCATATGTTTTGCTTAGGAGAGGGTCGCTGTAACAGTGGATATTCATACATACCTACAAATATTTACGGAACCCTCGGTGCACGGGCCCGACTCGCACTTGGACGTTTTTATTCTAATTATGTATGACACAGAGAATCAATTGCCACTGAATATACGAAATCAGCATGTACTTATAACGTCAACACTATCATATCATATAAAAGTCTATTAAAAAAACGTAAGGTTAATTGCGAACGCAAAATTATATGTCCATCCGAAACAAAATAAAATAATGAACCAACAACAAATTAACAAAACTAGCTCTCAACGTTGCCGAAGCCGCAAGCGAAAGCCGAATCATAACTCAGCATATCCACACAACGTGTGTGCAATATAAATTACCTACGATAGTAAGGAGCCAATGTGAACAGTTGGCGTTAATGGCCGCCAAACCCTAGGGAAATGTGCGCTTGATAATGTGAACTGTAATTTTATGTCGCAACAATAGCTAGTATCTGTATCAGATACGGAGATGGACGAGATGCGGAATAAATTAGAAATGACTTGTCTATTTTGTGCAGAATATTGAAACAAAAAGAAATTTAAACAAAAGTAATAATTATAAAAGTCACAATTACAAATAATAATGCACTATCTCAAAATTAATTGTATACCTAATTTGAAGCTTTTTTTAACATTGATAATTTAAAATATAGTATTATAATAGATATCTTAGCATAGGATAATTGAAACAAATCGACCTGACAGGAAACTAAGTCACTTTCATTTGTATGAATTTAACTTGCGTTAAATCATATTTAAAAAAAAACGCACACAGCGTTAAGGCAAGATGTTGCTTCTTGATTAATTTAGTTTAAAAGCAAGATGTAGTAAAATAAATAAATAAATATCAAATAAAACTAACTGATTGATACAAAAGATGTACGTAGGTATCAATAAAATTGACAAAGTCAATTCGACAAAAGATATAGCCATTCTAGAAAACTTCATAAAGAATAGGAGCCTCATTAACGTCATGCAAATATTCACTTAAGGTACGAGTCCGACGAAATGAAAGTAAATTGAACGGAATACTTTCCAAATTGAATTTAATCCGAGAATAATTTACCCCTAATTGATTTATGATTGGAGACCGTAATAGAAATTCCCTAGTAGGTATCTACTAAAGGTAAAGACTACGTTTGTAGTCTCAATTTCACGAAGTTTTTCGACAATGAATAAAGTTATATGGCAAACTTATAAGAATTAAGGCTCATTCACCTCTTTCACCAATAACCAATAGTCAGCATTTGCTATGTTGACCACAATAGATCTATTTTGAACCTAAATGCTTGATGTTAGTGCTTATGTCTGGTTTTTATGTTTTACCAGCGTTTACTGCCGGCTTCACACGCGTAATACGAGTAGCAGCCGAATTGAATTTTCAGGATTTCACTATAATTCTCAACGGAATTCCAAAAACTTAAATCATGGTCTTCATTTAACGTTATAAGAAAGATAAAAGTACCATATATGTTCGGACAACGTCATCAAATGATTGCAAACGAAGCTAACACTACTCGTTATCTTGATAGCCAAGGTACTTCAACGTTCTTGAATAGCGCCCTGTATTGTTCCAAATTCAAATATTATTCTACGGGAGCGACTTAGCGAGATATTACGTATTCTATGAGTTAATCTTGATCTTTGTCTATCCAATTTTCATCTAAATCCGTCCAGCTATTATTGCGTGATTAAGTAACAAACATAGCAATATCTTCACAAACTTTCTAATTTATCATAAATACGATAAGGTTAGTCGGGTAAAGGTTTTTTCTTCACCTTCAATTTGGAAACATCAACTGAACCCAGCATATGTGTGAAATATTCAGCCTAACGTAAGGGTAGGTACAGCAAGCCAGGTAATAGTCTAGATTTAGGGCAAGATAGGGGCGTCATCACACGTAGCGAACTCCGCTATTAGACGCCACATTTTCACACCAACTCCCCTTTGAATATCGTTTGATAACCTTTTTCAATTTGTTTCTTTCGACTTCTGAACAATTTCCGCTAAAATATCCTAAGTTACAACGATCTGAGTGCATTTTTTTAAATGAAGGGAAAACAAACGAACACACGATGTTTACGTAGGTACGTATTTTTAAAGGCTAACAAATATGAGGAGGTTCACATACTGATGTGAAAAACGCTCATTTTGAGGCTTAAAGACTCGAACCCTAAAGACTCTCGAGGCTTAACGACTCAAAGGCCGCAAAGACGGTTTTTTTGCATCCATACGCACAAAATAAGCAATTTTAACTCTCAAATATAGTTGAGTCTTTAAGACTCTGGAACCTTAAGAGTTCGAGTCTTTAAGTCTCGAAATGAGCGTTATCCACAACTCTAAGTTCACAGTTTGACAGAATGTTAACTATCAAGTTAGGGTGTAAAGTGCAACAGAAGTTTAAGTCAAGGATAAAATCTTGATCACAATTTGAAAGGATTACCTATTATGAAAATATTTCACTTATATAGTGTTCAAGTAAGTACAGTAACGACTACAAAAACTTTTTGTTATATAATGACAATAAACCGCATTTTTATCAGATAATCTGCTTGGCTTCCCGGTCACTTTTCTAAACAATCAATAATGTTAAATCAGTGACATGCGCTCTTGACCACACTAATAAAGTCCTGTTATTTTCATAAATGTGTTGATAATTGTGCTTGCTAATTTATTGATTAGTCGTTTTATTCACACAGCAACAAAGCGGCAAAGTGTAAAATGATTGAACAGTCAGGAGCCCAAAATAAGACACTGCGTTATCCCAAAAAAAAAACACAAATTCCATATAAAAACAAAGTCGTGAACAACGGCTTTCAGAACAGGAAAAATCTGTTGTTCCTCTCCAAAATTAATGAATTATATGACAAAACAATTACTTCCTATTAATCCCCGTAAGTACCTTTTTTCCGCAAAACCCCACAACTGCCGCCAAGATTACAACACCCGAAATCACTTGAGAATTAAGAGCAGAACACAAGTTGATGTTCGCTCAGCCCCGAGCCGCGTTGAAGACCCCTGTCAATCTCGCTTTATCCTTTAACCTGCGCTCAATTTATTATGATTTGGGTTTTGTTACACTAAGTAGCTTGCGATGTTATTATCTGTGAAATTTGGTTCCAAAACAGACATTGGCTTTCGCGGGGCGCGGCGTCTAACTCAGGTTGATCATTTGATATTTGCTGTTCAACAAGTATTCTTTAGGTGAGTTAAGGGATTTTCAAAGAGGCTCTTTGAATGTATGCGGTAGTGTGTCTTTCAATAAACCACCTGTTCTAACGCAGGTGCTGTTGGATTCTGGTTCTGAGAGATACCTATATAGTTACATGTTTAGGTATTGAACCAACTGAATCGTGATTCACTGTAAAACTGTTTAACAGAAAATATCATAGTGATATCCATTGCTTGACATTTAAAATTTTGCAGTGGATCAAGAATAAAAGGTACTTACTACTCGTATGCTATCGATATCTCACTCATTGTAATTTTTTTGTTTCCGCTAACTTTGACAGAGGGCTCAGTCACTGATAGAAACTACTTCTTAACTTTTTACCCAAGTTGAAAATAATATAACTTAACAGGCATTGTTAATAGTCAAAGTTTAAAGTACACAAACTTGACGAGGGACAATAAAGTGACACATAACAAAGATATATAAAAAAAACACTTATTTAACTTTTTAGCCGTGGTGGCCTAGTGGTTTGACCTATGGTCTCTCAAGCAGAGGATCGTGGGTTTAAACCGGGGTTTAAACCCACCATTTCCCCATTTGTCCACCATTTTTCCATTTGTCGGGGTGCGAGCCGGGGCTCGCACTGAGTTTTTCGAAATACATGTTCGAATTTAAATTTGATTTTTACCACGAGCTTTACGGTAAAGTAAAACATAGTGAGGAAACCTGCACAAACCTGCGAAGCAATTCAATGGTGTGTGTGAAGTTCCCAATCCACACTGGGCCCGTGTGGGAACTATGGCCCAAGCCCTCTCATTCTGAGAGGAGGCACAGGCTCAGCAGTGGGACGTATATGTAGCCGGGATGATATTTAACCTTCTTTTTCTAAATATGTGTGAATTAAAAAGCTCTAGCTACGGATAAAAAAAATACATTATCTTAAAGACTTAACGTTGTCTTATAACGGATAATTAATTATGACGATAAACGAACTGATAGTTTCAAAATTGGATAGTTTGAATTGAAATCCACGCGGACAAAGTCGCGAACGCAGCTAGTACTTAATTTATATGTTCAAAAATTCCTCCAAATACTAATATTTAGAATATTAAATAATTTTGTATTTTTAACCCTTAAGTTAAACATGAAAATACTAATTCCAGATAGCAAATTTATATTCGTAGCAAATCTTATGTCCTATAAGATATTTTAGTACAGACCTTCCGTGCCACTGTTCAATAACTATTAAAATGCGACATAAAATTTGAAATACCGCTATAGTATCAATTCCGTAGTGAAACAAACTTGGAACAAAACGTAGCAAAGTGAACGTATAGCAAAAACAAGTAGGCTGCAACAGCTGGGTGTAACGACGTCACGCGAGAAAGCAATATATATTGGCACAGAAGACGCTATTTCCTAAGCTTCGCTGCGGCGGTGCTTGTAAATACTCGCTTGTCATAAGTATAGAGGAGGCCAATAGTATTTCTGCTTTGTTTATATCGATTAAGATTTTGAACTGGCAACGCTTGAGTTCTCACGCGTTCTGTTGGTTTATTTGCTAGTCTGCGTGTAACTGGAATAGAGTTATGTTTTGAAATATACGAAGCAGATAAACTTAGCAGTTTAGTAGAGGTACCTGCTATAATCTATATCTTTGACCGCTTTCATGAAAATGGCGAAGTTTTATGATTTAAATTCGGATTTTGTTCCGCGTACCTTAATTTTAGAGAAGCTCGATATTCCCTCGATAATCAAGGTACGCGGAACAAAACCCGAATTTAAATTATAAAATTAGTAATGACCGCGATACTCTGAAACATTATGGCCAAATTTTTCATCTCAGTATATTTTTTTTCATCATCATGGTTTAGGTCACTTGGTAGAATACTGTATGACTATGTGCGAGAAAAACACAAATTAACATTTCACTTTTTGCAATAAATTGGCGATGGGTACTGTGTTCGACCTACGTGCTTTTCCAGGCAAGTGACACCCTTGTGAGTGTCAGGCGCTACTGGATCTGTGAGATAACGTAATGTAGACCAACAATTTCGTTCCTAAAATCTGCACTGTAATTAAAGGTAGGTATAATATCCCCCTAAACACGTTCCCGCGTAATACCACCCAATATTAGTGCGTGAAATCCATTTAAACGAATATGCGCGCACAATATATTCTAACAGCAATTAGCGAAACCGACGCCATTACCCCGAAGTACAAGTTAAATTAATGTCGGGTTACAGTCACTCGAAAGTTCCATTATCATTAGGAAACACGATAATGCTTAGGTGATACGTCGGCAGTCGACACGTATAAATGTGTACATTAAATGTGTTACACTAGCTTTAAGTGATGTGTGCCTGTACTTCGTGTGTGCCGACCAAATTTATATGAATGTGGCATTGGTCTTAATTAACTTAAATTACTTACAACAGGAGTGACTCCACTTCAAGAAAGAGGTAGTCTCGGTGATATAACTCGAGTTATATACATGGGTAAAAATTTATTTATAAACATGGTTGGTATGCATATTTTTTGTGGACACTTAATAGACGGTGTGAATACGTTAAGTATTTCCAAATTTTGATAATCAATTAGAAAATATGCCACCATGAGTGGGGAAGTAGCTTAGAGTTTGATGAAGTACCTATAAAATAAACAAACCTTGTCATCTTAAATCTTGTTAACTATTATAAAGCTACAGCCTGACCTATACTTACAAGCCCATTATTTATCTAAGTAAAACAAGCTAAGGGAAAGGCAGTATTAATAAGTATTGACTAAACCGTAACGAGTACCACTTTGTTAGCGGTTTTATAAACTAGAACTACCGTATTTACCCGCACTATATAAATACAGTCAGGTTACCTTACACAGTTGTCCAGATTTTCCTTTTTGCTCGATCAGGAACAATAAATATTCATCGATACATTCTTCGGTTCACGGCACTCCGGAATTTAAATAATTGGCTGATTTTTATGCAGTTGAATTAATGCAATTGGTATAACGATTTTATTTCATACTGACACTCGACGCGAGCCGGAGTTATGTCATTGCTTCATTGTTTACGAAGAATAATCTCATCCTACGTAATTGCAGGTCTCTGGAGATAGAATAAACATTATCCTTATTCTGCCTACCTAATATTGGTAATTATAATGTTACACAAGCCACGTCTGATCGTGTACAGGGGTGCATATCAAATCGGTCAGTCTGTGTCAGACCAGCTGCCGCCACGGGTGCATTCACAGATTGCTGGATGCAAAATTAATTCGTAGCTTCGTTGCTAGTGATGAAATCCCTTTATTAACAATCGTTATCGGTACCTACTTAGTACTTAACACATTATTACTTCCCCACTATAATTGTACAGATTAAAACAGAGATAAGTGGATAACTACTTACACATTAGTTAGATATATTATGAGAAAGATTAAACTATTCATAACGTGACTTAAAGATTTGAGAATTAACCTCGTCTAATAACTAGATACCTGTTTATGATAGGTGTATCTATGTGAAATATGTAGGGTCCACCCTATTTGTATAAGACTTCTTCTTTTTCTAAGTCGCTACATTTATTTTAAATCCTTAAAATACTTCCTGTTCGACTAAAACAAATACCTAGTAGCCATAAATAATCATAGCAACCTGGAGGCTGGAGCGTAGCTTAGTATTGATCAATCATACTCATAGTACTAGGTCGGTGTCCTAAGGTAAATATGAAGTGCCCCGAGTGACCAACTACTTCGGCGATAGAACAATAAACAAAAGACTACCGTATTTGTTTAACAAAAATAAATTTAAAAAGATCCTTAAAAAATATTTAGTAGAAAGTCTTCCATAAGACAGTAACATAATTGTAGCAATATAAAAAAATATGTAATAATAAATTATACAATTACATTATTTTATATTTTTATAGAGACTGTATCCTGCAGACAAACTGTGTAAACAGTTTTGCAGGGCTATGTGCAAAAAAACTATGTAAAAATAATGTCAAATAAATACCTTTTCATTCATTTCATTTAATTTCCTCAATGAAATCTAAGGTTTTTGTTTTAAAAATAATTAGGGCTTGCTACCTAGCATACTTGGTACGGACAACTTAGAGATGCGTGACAGAACTTTTGAATTTTCAAAGAATCTCTTAAAGTTACGTGTGTCACACAGACGTATTCGTGTTGTGTCCATTAGTAAAATTGCATTTACAAGGAAATTGTGTCTAACAGTCGCCTTACGGTTAGTCCTTACGGTAAACAAATTGGTAGAGCTACTACTGCTACTTTGATGATTTGTTCATGATTTCCGTTCGAAGATTTAATGGCCTGAACTTGCTAGAGTTTGAATAAGATAATCATTAAAATTTAACGTCGAAACTTAACCGCGTTTATGACAAATTGAGTAATTCATTGAATCAGGCATTACTTTGCGGAGGTCCATATCAATGAACCAACTAAAACAATTACTTTGCTCACCCGCGACCTTATAATAGCTACGCTTATGCAAGATATGCGTGTTCATGCAGTTCCTTAACCAAAGCCAACTCAACCAGAGCGAGAAGAAGAACTGAACTAAACTAAAGATGAGCTCTGGTTGAATTCGAAACGCGTCAGTGTAGTGGTGGTGTGGTGGTGGTGGTGCGGTGATAGATGGGTTCTGTGTAACGTTGCATGTATGTGTTCTAGTATAATAAAGGTCGCGGTGAGCAAAGTAATTGTTTTAGTTCACAAATTTAGTATCATAAAACACTAAACAAAAAACTTTTACAAATATTTTGTCGTATCAGAAACAGACGACAGCTGAATTTTGAACGGATAGTGTCGAAACTAGCACAACTAGTGGGTGAGGCGTCGAGCGATTAATCTCATTGAGGGAGCTAGTTTTCTGTCGAGGCTGGAGCCGTACGATGTCGTACCGAGTAGCCGGTGCCAATGGCGGCGGGCAAACAAAAGCGTATCGCCTTGTTGAGTTTTGAAGCTTGTCTGTGCGAACAAATTTTGTGACATCGACGAAAACTTTACAGGATTTTTTAAAGAAATAGGATAGCAAACTAGCACGTAAGTTACACGATGGTAGCTAATCACTACTACCATCAGACACTCGCAATACCTGTGGGGGTGCAAATGTGTTGCTTGCCTCATAGGCTAAAATGGAATACAAAAAAATCTGTTATTAAAAATCGTATCGCTTTAATAGAGGACGACCCTATACATATATAAATTCCGATGTGTCATCGAGCGTTTACCTTAACTTGAAAAAATGTTTTTACGCCGCGACGTTGCGAAAAGCTTATAACGCATTATTAAAACTTCAACCCCCCCAATGATAAGGTACGGCTTTTTCCCCAGTTATTCGATTTTAGCGCACATTGTACAGCAGCGTAATTGAATTGCAGTCTAGCGGACGGCGGAGGCACGTGCGCGGGCCCTTGGGATCCGCTCGAACAATATTTTTGTTTTATCTATTTTTAATAGCTGTTGCAGGGTTAATCATCGGTGCGGATTTGAGAGCTTGCGGTTTATTTTTGCCGTTAGAGTGATAGGGTTTGCGAACGCCGTTTCGTGGGGCCGTTGCGTAATTTTGTTTGCTTATTTAATTTCGAGGGAAATTAGGCTGCTGTTATTCTGAGGAGATTGGGAGTGGGTCGTTTATGTTTGGAGGGCTTCTGGCCTATTACGGTTTTATCTTGCTGATTGAATCTGTAATGAAAGACTAATATAAAATTGTAGCAGCTTTAATTAAGTTAGATTACGTTACACAATCGCATTTTATTACTTGTTACATAAAGAAACAAACGAGCCCAAATTCAAATCGCGTGAAGAGTGTGATACATACATAAGGTTTTATTGTTTTTTTTTTTGTAATCGGACTCGAATAAGGAGCGTTGAAGCAACATACGGTTGATACAGTCACCAGCACCAATATCTGACAGGGGTGCGTAACGATCGATATAAAAACTTTTGATATATTTTCACTGGATATAACGATTAATTGTGTCTTAAGGGCGGTAAATAAGGAATTACGAACGAGAGTCTATTAGAACCCCGAAGTCGAAGACTGAGGGCTTTAATGAGTCGATGTTCGTAATTTTAGTACCGCCCGTGCGACATACAATGTTTTTCATCACATTTGCGAGTAAAATTTTATATTTCTAAAAGAAAAAATATAATTGTTCCAAATATTGGCGATACCTTAGGCTGCGCTCTTGGCAGCGCCGCCCTCCCCTCCCCCTCCCGCAGCACGCGCCGCAGCAGCATCAGTACGGGCACTGATTCATTTACCGACCTTGGGCTTCATGGCAAGCAAATTAGTACGCGCAATGACTCATTTACCGACCACGGGTTTCATGATAAGCACATTAAGGTCGAGGGTTTTATTTGGGGGATTGCAACCAAGGTAGCCTGCATGTTACGACACTGTTTACGAGCAAGTGTGATGAAAAAGATATAATGCACTTTATATAATTATCAACAGATGTAATATAACAACTATTAATCTAACAGTCATAACGTATAACATACATGGGATATAACTTTGTTCGATATAAAGCTCAGTTGGTATAATGTACTATTGGCATAATCTGGAATACTTACTACTATTATTCCTTACCTATATTACTCTAAGGCAGGTTGGTGTCGGTGCGTAACGAAGGATATAACAACAATTGATACAATTTTCATTTCATATAATGGAGGGAGGCCTTTGCCCAGCAGTGGGCCTCTACAGGCTTCTAAATAATGGAATTTGTCTTAAAAACCAAACTTATTTCTATTGTTATTAATTCGATTTAATGTACTTTGGGTTAGGTTAGTTTTCGACAATGAGCGAAGCAAGGAGGGGAGTTAGGTGGAACTGTGACCTTACAGCGCGCGAGCCGAGCGAGCGAAGCGAGCGTACCGCGGTAGCGGCCGGCAAAGCGCCAGAACCGACTCTTTTGTATAATACTATAGTTTTCTATTTTTTTTTTTTTTTTTTAAATAGCTTATAATGTGTCCCACTGCAGGGCAAAAGCCTCCCCTTTCTTATTCCACTCGTCTCTACTCTTGGCCAGCTCTTGCCAATCTGTCTGGAATCGGTCCAGGTCGTCCCGCCATCTCCTCCTAGGTGGGTAGTTTTCTATTAAAAAATAAATAAAGTGCTTATGTTTTCCTTCTAAACAGATTGCTATAAAAATATATCTTACAAAACATTATACCACTAATACTTATATCAATTAAACGATATATCAAAAATGTATTATACTATTTAAACATTATACGCCATGAAATTATACTGATTGTTGTTATACCAAAAGTTTATTATGTCCCTTGAATGATTTTATCCAATGAAATTATATTAAATGTTGTTATATCCAGTGAAAATATATCAAAAGTTGTTATACCAATCATTACACGCCCATCTGACACAACAAGCGTGCATAAATATCTGATAGGGCTCTATTTCTAGGGCCGGAAGGAGGACGTGCCAGATATTTTTGCACGCTCCGCTGTGGCAGATATTAATGCTGGTGCCTATACAAGCAAAAAACGTAGAATGACGGGCGGATAGACAACAGAGCCTTAGAATAGGGTACCGTTGGCATCCTTTATGTAAGGAACACTGAAACACACAAACATGTTACAGAGTACACTATAAATAACTGTTTTATATAGTCGTTTTTTTAGCTATAACTGCGACCTCCCTTACTAGAAAAGCCGGAATGAAAACCAGCGTTGAAAATTATGTAAATTATTATATTAATATTATTAAAATTAGCTACCTATTAGATTTTTAGGTCATGTTCCTTCTTTTTTAAGGTTCCTTACCTCAAAAGGAAAAAACGGAACCCTTATAGGATCACTTTTTTGTCCGTCTGTCTGTCTGTCAAGACCCTTTTTCTCAGGAACCCGTGGAGGTATCAAGCTAAAATTCATATCAAATACTCAGGTCTACTGTCCCTTGGAGCTATGAAAAAATCAAATTTCTAAGCCAACGCAATCAAAAGATCAGCCGTTTATGCTGCAAATTTTTGACACTTGCAAGGGAATCAAAACCTACATGGTACTTCCCGTGAACACAGAATCTTGAAATTTGGTACGAAGCAACGTCTTATAGCACAGAAAAAGGAAAAATTGCGAAAAGCGTACATTTTTAGTTACATGCGCGAGTCCGACTCGCACTTGGCCGGTTTTTTTATTTTATTTAAAACACTACACCAACGTCATGTATACACTATTATGTTTCAATTTTCCTGTTTCTGCTTTGCCTACCTGAGTTCACATTGAAGGTAATGGATAATCCAACCTAAATTATAGTCGTCTTTTAGGCGTTATATGGCTCGTATAGCCTCAAGCCACAAGATAAGCCCAGTAACAGTTTTCATACAAGCCAGGCATATTATCTAGGTGCCGTATAAGCGCGCTCTTAACCTCGGCTTACACGAGAGCATAGCTGTATGTTGAAACGTATTGACTGCTTTATTAAATTTGGCAAAGTGCCTGAAAGTATTTTGTATTTTTTGCTCAGCATGTTTGTGAAAAAGTTATCTGTAAAGTACGATGTTAAAGAATAAGAGAGAAATGAAAGAGGTACTAAATAGATAAATGTACATGTTTTTTTCCCTTTTCACTCATTTTACATCAAAGATATGACAGTTAGGTATAAAGTAAGTGGCGCTGATTGCTGTATAGGCGAGGCCGCGCTTCGGCTAACCCGTCGCGGTTTTTAACCGCGTGACTTTGGGAATCAACTAAACTAATGCAAGGGGCCGCACTGGCGGTTTTAAGTTTACTTGTATAAAAAAGTCAGGCGGTTAAAAACCGCGGCGGTTTAGCCGTAGTGCGGCCTCGGCCTTACTCGAAACTATTTCACTTGTGAAATGCAGGCAGGCAGGAGTTATAATTAACGTAGTTATTTTCATCATGTATTGTCCCGATTACAATTCAGCCTGGCATTATAATTCGAAAGTCGAACTTCATATCGCGCCGTCCTACTCTCGCTAATAGTATTTAGTACGAGAGAATTCCATTTTTCGGAGTAGCTCCTTTGTTTTGATTCAAATTAGATTCCGGTCTTAAACGAAATAGAATCCGATTTTTTTTAAAGTGAACTGTATTGTTCTTATGAGTAAATAAATCATCTCTAAACCTAAAGTAAACTATTGCTAAGAACTTAAAAATTAGTAAAAAGCTATGACTCCTTGTGTTATACAAAATGTCAAAACAGACGCGTACCTATTCTCTTTCTTCCTAGCATGCGCTACAGTGGGTATTCATCCTAAAACGTGCAGATCAGTTTCATTGTTGCTTCATAGATGGAGCTGTTTTCAAACTCCTTTGCGCTTCTCAAGTGTATTTTTGAGCATAATCTCTTAGTAACTGTAAGGTGATCTATTCATTTTGAGCGACAAATTGGAGGAGGCTTATGATTGTCAAAACATTGGACGGTTGCCAGGCAACTGGGCTGTAATTTAGATTGTTTCGTGTATCATTTCAGCATCGAAAGCGATAAAATTTTACGATTATAGCGAACCATATGCTCGCTCCACGTAACCCTAGCGTATAGCTTGAATACGAAGTCTCTGGCCCCGTAGTATTGAAGTTGAAACTAGGTACTTACTTAATTTTATGTCATTAAATAGAAATGGGTAATTTCATGAAATTACGTGTTAATATTAGGTATACGCACATAGAGCACACATTATTGCATCATAGTTGTTCATAAATCGATCATTCATTTTAAATCCTATTCTGAGGAAAAATATAAATTGTATGGAATAAAATTAAATGTGGAGGAAACATTAGTGTATCTGTTAGAAAAAAATGCCTACAACGCAATACGATGATAATTTATTGAATCAGGCGTTACTTTTGCGGAGGTCAATGACCTATAAACAATTACTTTGCTTAATCGCGACCTTGCCATACGTCAACAAATGTGTGTTTATACAGCTCCTCCGCCTTCACGCGCAGTCTTTTCGTACATGACTTTTTGTTACTTAAAAAAACTTTTAGATACCAATATAAACTAAAACCTCACCAGCGCAGCGTAGGACGTCCACCCAGCATGGGCGGATAACCTGGGTAAAGCCGCAGGTTCATACCCCCATGAATCATCCACATGCAGGCCGCTTCCAACTTTAGCAACTGGAGGTCTATGGGGAGGCATAAGTCCAACACGATTGATACGATGATAATGATAATAATATCCTTAAGCCAAAGTCAAAATACCACAAACGGGACTTATCACGCTAACACACACGAGTAATATTTACTCGACGTTTCGGCCACATTACAGTGGCCATGGTCAAGGGTTGGACACTCCGCAGTTTAGGTATGTTCAGCCGGCGCGCCCAATCATTGGGCGCGCGGCATTGGGTTGCCGCTCGGCTCGCGCGCTGGACGCGTCGCGCGTGATTTGTGTAGGCACCTACTTATTTCATTTTGCAACAATGTCTTCGAAACGATATAATCCGTCTGAGTTATACTGTTATGTTTACGGATGTATAATTATAAAAAGAAGATAAAAAAATTGGAATTATCATTTCTCAACATTCCGAAAGATGTTGAAAGGTCGTTCTCTTTACTTCTCTAATTTCCTAGTAATAGTTTTGTATGTTTGTAGTTATCTACTGATAAAATTCTGTAATTGATTGGTCAGAAATAATATTAAGACATGGTTTCGCCAATACGGAAATCTGTAGTAAGCAAAGGTTAGGTTATCATTGTCATGCTTTGTTGTTATATAGGTATGTTAAGGAAAATTTACTTGTTTATTAAAGGTAGTTTATTGAGTTCATATTAATACCCACTGTTATCGTTATTCATCGGCGAGTGGGAACCCTGTGCTCTTGCCGCCAAACCGGTTTCGAGTCAACGATGCCCAACGGATTATGAACGCTCGTCTAACATGATAAGTTCCAATTTCGCGTGCAAGTCGTAAGAGTAGGTAACGATTTATACCTAAACTTGACTTTTGTTCGAGAGAGTCCCTTCTGTACGGTAGTACTATTACTTATTCTGTGCCATGGTCACGAGTAGACTGAAGTGTGGGGTGTCAAGTCTGCCTAGAAGCGCGAGTCCTACGTAAATATTACTCGTGTATGTTTGCGTGATAAGTCCCGTGTGTGGTATTTTGACTATGAGTGGAAATCACGAAAGTTTGAAACGTTATAACATAAGCCAAAACCTAGACGTCCCTCAGCGAGCAGCCAGAATCGGTATTATTGCGTTATTATTTATTTTATTATTTATTAACTTTGGCACACAAAACAAATTGTAAACATGCGGTTACAGTAATGAGAATAATTAAGGCAAGAGAAACCAAGCAGAGATTAAGCCAAAATCAATATTCCAAACATCCACGATTCCAACAAGCAACGAACATAAACACAATCACCGCGAAAAGCTAGTTATGCATAATTTGATTAGAAACGTAATTATGCCCTTCGGGTACCTAACATAAATACGGTACATTATTCAAATTCGTCGCTGTGAAACATTGGCAAGCAACTTCCACCGAAGTTTCGTCGAACTATGCAAATGTAAGTTAACACATTGGACAAACCGATGACTCGGTGCTGCGTCGACGTGAAGCGCCGCTTTACAGTTACCATTTGTTTTAAATAATTGTATAACCCCGCAGAAATGTATACATTTTACAACTTGTTACAATACATTTAGGAGCGTATTGTATACCTACTCACACAATCTTGTACCTTCTGCACTCTACTATTTATTGTAATACTAGCTGTTGCCCGCGGCTTCGCCCCCGTTGTTTTTTTTCTGTACTTCCATTTCTCCTGACAGTTGAATTAAAATCGGACCCGTTGTACGCTTAGCAACACGGTTCATTTTTATTTATATATTTACACCACTGACATACGTTTGATATTGCTATTTAGTTGTGATATTGTTTCAGTTTCTATAACGTCATATAATTAATTATTCAGATAACATGATCGATAGTATATTATGTACCTATGTGAACTTTTTATTACACTTAAAATCCTTACTAATATTATAAAGGCAAAAGTAACTCTTTCTGTCAGTCTATCTGTCTCTATCTGTTACTTCATCACACTGAACCGATCAGATTTGCTATGCAGATAACTTGAGACCTTAGGGAAGATGTATTTACTATAGCTTTTATCGTGAAAAATTGCATAGTTCCCGCAAGATAGCGGTAAAATTCTTGACAGACGAAGTCGTGGGCGAAAGCTAGTCATCATCATCATCATCCCAGCATCTATACGTCCCACTACTGGGCACATGCCTCCTCTTGGAATTAGAGCAAAAGATAGTAAAACTGTAAATACATCAGTAGACAGAAATGTTTACAAAGGCGAAATGTCATATATTTATGATGCACGGACGAAGCTATCTATTCTAATGCTTGATCGTTGAACAGCAGTAGATACCTAGATAGCTTTTGCATGAAATCGTAAATGTCTCGCACAGACAGACAGCTACGTGTCTAGCATCTGTGATCGCGGAGTAATATGGTAGTGGACTTAAGTTCATAAATTCGTAAGAATCGTAAGCTGTCTTGTGTGTATGTGTAGTGACTTAACACTACACACAACAGTGCTAGGTATTGCAAGCATCATCACAATTATAAGGTTGCACTCAAGTTGGCGGAGTAATTAACACCCCCTTTTGGGCCTTTACGCAGTCGTAGCGAATCAGATGCCCTGTCATATTTTCTCTTCTTCTGTAGATGTGCAATACCTATCTAAAATAATTATAATTCTTCTCATTTCATGCCACGTAAAAGTCTATTAAGTTTGGGCAGAAAGTTAATAATTAATTAACACGGGGTGCGGGCTCTGTCTTCTCCAAGAAACTAAGTTTGATTCAATATTTGTCTTCCTTTCCCATGTTGGAGTTAGATCCACGAATAGTTATTACCTGGTGCTTAATACTGTATGGGAGTGACTATCGCTATTGATATCCTTTGACGTTTAGATAATATCATGCTATTTAATAATCTAAGATAATTAGAAAGAAAGAAAGAAAGAAAGAAAGACTCTCCTGGCTATTGTTCTATTTGAGATTAATCCTACTCATGCTTTACCGGAACTTTTAACATTTCAAGCATAAATGTCAAAAGTATTCTTTGCTCTATAGTGCAAAAATGGTAAAATTGTATTTTAGTTCATGTTCACTTTCCAATATCTCAGCAATCAACAATATTATTTTTCACACATAGGTACATATACTGTACTCACTAGTACGGGTAATTTGTAGATTCCACAAATTTATTCGTTTCCAAAAATACGTTACCATTCTAGTCAAAAATATGTAGGTGCTTAATATTAAATAAGTACTCTAATCGCTTGTTAAGTAACGGACAACTAAAAACAAAATATTGATACATCTAATTACCAATATTTAACAAATGATTAGGTAAATACCTACTCTAAACAAATTACAATTTTAAAGTTGTAAACCATGGGGAACATCTTATACGACATAATTATACTATACATATTGTGTAAACATAAAAATATGAGAAGATAGCGATAGCACAAAAGCGATTCATCTTATAAAATATCACCCAGTAGCTACCTGCCTCAAGGAAGTTGCGGTTGTTCTGATAATATTGATTTAAGCGTATCTAATGAATAACTTATACCTTCTGGACACAGTTGGTGAGCTTAGTGACGTAAGTTTGAGTTAATTTCGTTCGTCACGCTGACTAACATTAAGTTATTTTCAAGTGTTGGCTATGGCTTTATGTTGAGTTGGCATTCTACGTATCGCTGCGTCAAATGTATTACGGGATTTATGTTATGTTGTCCGTAACTAACTGCCTGCATGGATCTGTTTCGATGAAACCTGGGGCTATATAATATAGCCTAATTGACTATCGCATTTGGAATTACGATCGGAATGGCTACTTTTTTCTGCCAAACGCAATAGGACGAAGGTAGAAAAAGGTAGTCAATATTATGCCATCGCCAGCGCCCGCAAGTTGCACAATATGGTATCTGGATAACTGGGATCTCCGAGAATTATATTTTTTTGTATAATAATTTATAGAGGTCTTCTACTTATACAGAGTCTCAGATATACAAGTAAATGTAAATCCCAACAAAAACATGCTGTAAGTAACGTACGAAGTCTTAATTGATCACAATCGATTTTTTTTTATTAAAAAGTATTGGAAGCACATAAACAGCCGCAAAGCCTAGGAGTTAGTTGTAGAACAATGAGTAATTTAAGCTAAAGTATAGTATTTTGTAGGACTCCACAATTCTTGTGAAGTCTTGTTACTATTACGAACTTCCGGTTTTCTTGCGTAAAATTCGTAGCCAATTAGGTAAGTAAGTCATATAAAATCTAACAAAAGGCTATATTTTAGCTAAAATTACCCGTAATTCAGTACAAAATGTCGGGACTTCAGCACGAGAGCTAACTATCAAGATCCCAAACCAATTTTTTACTTTCATAATAGGTTGAAATTCTATGTCCCAACTTATACTAGAAACAAAACCGAAGCAATGCCAATTTCTGTAAGCAGATTTAATAATGAAGATTGGATGCTCTTGTTTTCCGGCTTATTGCTCAGGTTGCTCCTTATCCTTTATTTTAAATATACCATTGGTTTTTCCATCTGTCGCAAGGAGGCTTGTGAAGTTTTTAATTCACATCGAGCCCGCGTGGGAACTAGAGTCAACCCCTTCCACCGTGAGACAACCTTTACCCAGCTGAAACACATATAGTTCGAGATTAATCTTATTTCAAAACTCCTCCCATGAAATGCTTTGTAAGTCCAATAAACTTAGATCTCATCGCCCAATGCTAAGGCATATTTGTCGATCCAGCTAAAGATTGTGCGGTGTTTTGACTCTAAAACTCCGCCATCCGCAGTTAAGTGGATAATAAAACATGGAAGGTTGCTTTCATTAGCCAGGCTCGCGCGATATAAACCCGGTTAAGTGGAGTTTACATCGACGTACGTTGTTCAGTGGGACAAATAACTAGTTATTCAATTGTTTTTTTTTGTTGAGCTCCTTAAGATTTTTTGTAAATATTTATTAAAAATGTGTGACTAAAACACAGCTCATTTCAGGGTTATGGAATTTACTCCACCCTATTTAATAACAGAAGCTTGTTTGGCAATGGACGATTTGTTTCTGGCTAAAACTAAGCAAAAATATGTCTCATCATATGAAAGTTTTATAAAATGGCAATAGGAGAAAGAAATACACTTTTTCGGAAATCATAATGTACATTCTTTGTTGTTGTTTCCTGTTTCGATTTTTGGGAAAAGCACTTTATTCGCTTCGGCTGGAATAGCGGTTGCTGGATTCGTGTTATTAAACACACTCGCTAGCTTGTCGGTTTAAACCAATACTCAGCGAGCAATTGCCTATTTCCAAGCCAAGGTAATAATGTTTTATTCACAAATGCGGATTTCAAAAATAGATCGCTCAGATTTGATAATAAGATGGAATGTCAGTTGTGCTAGTAATTTCTGTTTAGTAATATAACAGTAAAATAAATGTTGCTTAACTCGATTCGAATTGCTACCGAACAGATATTGCACACGGTCTTTCCACCTGCAACTGGCCATTTTATATATCCTTATTCGATTTTGTTTAGTTCATCCACATGAAAAATTAACAAGTTGTAACCCATGTGTGAAATACTCTTAATATGGCTCCACCAACTCCTAATGTAACCTTCACTTTATGACTGTTATAAAATTTCAAATTTTGCCACTCAGCGTTGTTAGATCATTGTACCTTTTGTTTGTTGGATGGAAACGGAGCAGCCTATATATGTATATCTTTATCGGCCTATTGGAAATTAACTTTTGTCATTAGTTAAGATAAAACAGATTTCATAAACCTGAGCTATAAACAAAATCCGGCTGTCTATCACTGGCCAGAGAAATGTATTGAGTAACCTTTTTACTTGATTTAAAAAGAAAATGAAAATTATTGTCAAAGTTTTGCATTGCGAACTTAGTTCCCCCGATTAATATATTTTTTTACATTTACTGGTATATTACTTTTATTCTTGTATGTAAATACATACATTCTGTAACGCCTAGATAAGTAAAAAATATTTCGAAAAAACAAGTAATACCTAAGACAAAATAATATTTGCGGGTTTTGATAATTTCTCTGATCTTTATGGTAGTAATTTTATGACTCCATAAGGCAACGCTATCTAAACTTTAATAACAACTTCACAATTATTTCACAAGTTATTCAGATTCCGCGATCTAGTTTCATTCTATGAATGTATTATTCCTTTTAAGACTACTTCCATCAATACTCGAGAAATAATTTGGTTGGCATGTTGTACATAATCATTGTGCCCAAAAATAACACAATAATTCATACGTTGACATGATAGCCGCATAAACTAATATTTGTGCGCTAGAAAGTTGGTGCCATAAAGAAGTTTGACATCGTATCTTGAATTATTGGCGGGACGAATAAAAAACTTTCCCATCCTGAAAGGCCGGAACTAGTTTTGTAACAGTTGTAAATGTATAACATACTCATAATAGGACTTGTGATATATCGGTGATGTTCATTTTTTTTAATTCATTATAGAAATAGAAATATAAATATATTTTATTTGCATTAAATGTTGTGGGTACAATTATGATGTTACACTTATTCTAGTTTCAAACATTTAAACTTATAAAAGTCATACAAATATTTTTTGTAGCATGCAATCTTTACAATAAACATGCCATTTTATATTCATTTGTGACCACTTTACACATTAGTAAATAAGTATAAATTGTGTCATTTTAAGTTGTATCTTTTTCTTCGTTTCATACAATTTTGTGTCTTAAAGAAATTTAAAACATACTTATGTAGGTATATTACATACTTATATTCCAAAGTGGCCACCATAACTTCCATAGTGATATTAGTTCCTGTCAAAGATTGAAGGCTGAGTTCTTAACTAGAATCTGGTAAAAATTTGATGCCTTATTGTTCGGTCTGTTCACATTTACCATAATTTGTTCCAGCAATCTACCCCACTTCCTAAATTAATTGGTTGAAGGATGCTTTGGTATAACTTTTGTCTGGGGTTATTGAAACTGAAAAAGTTTCGAAAAATCGTTTACATGGTGACTTAGGTATAATAAGTAGAATAATTTTGTTATATTTCTGAAACGTAGACTATTTCAGTATAGTTTAAATTATATTTAGAAAGCAATCAGTGGACAAACAGTACATTAGGACAAAATAGTATTCTGCCATTCGATGTCCCTTACGAAATGTTCCATTCACGACAAAACACTTAAAATGAGTGTCCAGCTTTTTGCAAACGCCACGTATCGTCATTTCAATTAAACTGTTACATGCCCTGCGAATCCTGCAATATACCACGTACCACAAGCCAATAAGTCTGTGTACAAGGCGGCAAGCATGTCTGCGGTCGACCGACATCCTTTGAGTCAGGTCGCAGATTGCAATGCAGGCATTGGCATTATTTAGCACTTTACGTAGAAGATGGAAATTGTAACTTCTTGGAAACTGGAGTAGATTGATTATTGAAGTGACTGAGTGGTTTGATTGATTGATTGATTGTTCTGTCAATCAATTTCATTCGTGTGCAGTTACAAAAATATATATACACAACCTTAACAAAGTCGTGTATACATTTTTTTGTAACTTTGACCGAATCGATCTCTTTGAGGTGACTGTAGGTACTGCCAAAGAACATCTTAGTAATCCATACTAATATTATAAATGCGAAAGTGTGTGTGTTTGTGGGTTTGTGTGTATGTTTGTCCGTCTTTCACGTCGAAACGGAGCGATGGATCGACGTATTTTTTTATGTGGAGATAGTTGATGGTTCGAAGAGTGACATAGGCAGCTGTTTGTCTCTTTCTAACCCCCCCATCCCCCAAAAATAGGGGGTGGTGGAATAGTTTGTATGGAGCTTTCCGCAGTTTTTAAGGTAGAAAGCTAAACATGAGTTTGTTTGTTTGTTACGCTTTCACGCCTAACTACTGCACCGATTCCTATGAAATTTTGCAAACGTCATATTGGAAGTCCAGAATAAATAGTAGGATATTTTTTATCCCGAAAAAAAATTGCCGTTCCCAAGGGATGACCAAAAGTTTGGTTTTGTATTCTAACCGCTGAGCTGACTCTCTACATAGAACTATGAATGCACATTACACAAACGTTTTTTAAATAATGTGTTAAAAAAGTATGCTTGCTTGCATTCTGGCTTGCATGCTTGCCTGTACGCTTGCTTGCAAATTTACATGCTCACTTTAATTACGTATGATTGAATGCATGCTTGCTTGCTTGCATGCTTGCTTGCATGACTACTTGCATGACTACTTGCATGCTTGCTTGCATGCTTGCTTGCATGCTTGCTTGCATGCTTGCTTGCATGCTTGCTTGCATGCTTGCTTGCATGCTTGCTTGCATGCTTGCTTGCATGCTTGAATGCAGCCTAGAAACAAAACAAGCTGAGATATGTGGTGCATAGGAGAAATTCGTGTCTGTACCCCTGTCCAGTGGTGGTATAGCGGTATAGCACGTGGCACTGAATGCCGAGGACCTGGGTTCGATTCCCAGCGCTGGTCTATTTTTCTGTTTATTCTGTGCACCTATGTTTCAGTTTGTATTTTCGATTTAGATAAGAGTTTTTTGCTTTCAACCAAATTCTTGCCTGTATGTTTTTCTGTTACAGAAGGAGTGAGAGGAACCCCAATTTATTTAATAATAGTTAAGGCAAGGTTTACAGCATAATGAATCCGAATCAAATTACGTTGAAATTTCCGTCATAAAAGGATTGTAATGTAGTCATACGTAGGTATGACGTTTATGTATGCAATAGCGGAGTTTAGTGGCGTCATGAGCTCGTTGCGGCTGCGTAGCGATTATAAAACAAACTGCCGTGAGCTTAGACTTTTACGACAGCAATTCCGCCTAGCAATCCCAACCGCTCTGTAATTCAATGAAATCGTCCCTAACTGTCACGACAACCGTCGAAAGCCGCCAACAAATACGATAACAATTGAAATCTAAATTGCATCGCATTTTTAAAAAAGCAATCCCTTTTCTGTCTAGCTGACTCGATAATTGCTTGTGATAATTGGATTTCCGGTCATAAAAATGTAAAAATTGTGCGGTTTCTGAGACGCCCTTTCCCGCCAGCTTTCAGGGGGTCGCTTATTTATATGCTAATGCCGAGCTCTAGAAATGCCACGCACGACCAAGGCGTCGGTGCACCTGTAGGTACAATTACAAGAACAACATTCTCCCCTTGTGCATTTTCATGGAATTTTGTACATGAAAATTGAGCGAAATTTTAACACGTTACATACAACGTACAACACTTTATGAGCAGTATTTTCCACGTTGCCGCTTGTATAAATAATAATATCTTAAAAGCTTAAAATGGTGTTATATTTTGGTTACAACGTAGCGGAATTGGTATCAAAACACACAGTGGTACACTTGTGGGTACATTAATATTTTGTAGACTTTATGGAAAGTTATGAGTTAACTTTTACTGCATTAGCTTTTTAGAGTTCCGTACCCGAATGGGGACAAAAGGAACCCTATTAATGTCGCTATGTTATTCGTACAGCTGTCCGTCCATGTGTTCCTCTCTGTCCATCACAAGACTGGTATACAAGAACCGTAATAGATAGACATCAGCTGAAATTTTTACATACTTAATGTGTATTTTTACTTTCGCTACTACAACAAATAAAAAGGGGTTTATTACCGATGTGGAACAAATACCTAAGTAATAACTACCCATATTTGTTCAAGAATAATAGATACCTATATACCTACTATGACATATAAACGATGAATAAACCAATGTTGTTATTATTAATGCAGGAACTATTTCAAATCTATCTCTACTCTCCAAACGCGTCCGAGATTGCAGAGTAGCTAGGCTGAAATTCATACTTACATGTCGATATATACGCCAATTAACGCCTGCTTTTACTAAAACAACAATTATTACTTCAATACCTAATTAATAATTCTGATCATAACATATCTATCTCATTTCAGCTTCGTAAATACATTATTTCCCACGTACGTACGTTGCACGTACCCTACAAACATCCGAACCGCCTTACGTTTGCCAATACGCTCGCAACGCTCGCCGTGGGTGTATTCGCTACGCTCTCGACATTCGTAAACAGAAAGTCTCGCACCTTTAATGCCATTATCAGTAGTGCCATTTCTGTTGTTGGTGTTTCTACCCTAGGGCATTAGTATTCATGGAGTCAGTCGATTGAGAAAAGAATTTTCGCGCCCCGGTCCGATCTTGACGAGGGAATGGACTGAGTGGTTGCCATTTTCTTTTCCCTTTTATTTTTTCTCCAACAACTTAATGGAGTCGTAAAGAATGGGCTGGCATTTCATTATAATGTATTA
Organism: Choristoneura fumiferana; assembly: GCF_025370935.1. Classification (NCBI taxonomy): domain Eukaryota; kingdom Metazoa; phylum Arthropoda; class Insecta; order Lepidoptera; family Tortricidae; genus Choristoneura; species Choristoneura fumiferana. The sequence continues at coordinate 8,838,789 of NC_133478.1, forward strand.
ACTTTATCCGGGCTGGGTGTGCATAATTACATGTTTTTGCGGCGCTACGTCTAAATAACGCGTTTGCGTCAACTTAATTTGTAACGTTTCTACATCATAATTTTTGTATTATTTTATTTTCAAGACAGATGGCGACGGCGGGGTAGGCCCAGACGGCGGTGGCGGGAAGACCTGGACATATTTCTCGACGACTGGCCTCAGGCTGCTTTGGATCGAGAGAAATGGAGCACATGGGGGGAGGCCTTTGCCCAGCAGTAGGACATCAATCCAGGCTAGATAATAATTAATTTTTAAGCGATTAAATGTTGTTAAAATGTATCAATTAATTCACACTTTTTCTTTTCAACTCCACGTCACACAATTAATTAACCTACAATGTTAATTGCCTAAAGAATTAAATACCTATAATTTCAAGTAAACTTTGCTAAGAATTAGCTGCGTCGAAGCAAATTTGGCGTACAAATTACGTTTTTAGAGGAGATTAAAGCTATGACTCATGCGTCTACGAATGAATCACTGGAATTTCCTCATTGTTAAGTGCTTCTAAAATAAATTACAAACCATTCTTGAAGATTACTCCGACAACTTAAAAAAGGGGTTGCGTAAATTTACATTTGAAATAATTTAAAGTAAAAAAATTGGTTCAGCGGACACATTCCTTACTTAGCGTAGCGTAAGGAAAGACGAGAATTTATCTAAGGCAAATCTCATTGTTCCCTGAGACGTGAGCGGAACTTGCAAGTAAGACAAATTTCCATCGACTTGATTAAAGTTGTCGGATAAAGAATGCGAGAGATGCAATTTGCCGCAAGTGGCAAATATACATAACTTGGGCGGCTCGTATATGATTTGGTTATAAGTAATCTTGGAGGCAATAAGGGTGCCAAATGTTTCCTTTTTTACCCTACTGCTCGGAGGATGGTTATGTTTTTCGAGCATACATAATAATGTATGCATGTCTGTATATCTATTTCTCTCTGCGCAGCCTGGCTTCAGAGTTTTCAACAAATATGAGGTTTGTTTGTTACGCTCACACACTTAAAGCGCTCGGACCAATCGAGATGAAATTTGTTATGGTATGGTAGAACCAGTGAAATACGGATACAAAATTCAGATCTATTGTCAAGAAGACATTAATACCTATGTAAGGCGTATTATAAAGTTAATGATTATATCATGGACAGGGATATTTGGAAATAATTCCGATCCACATTGGCGATCCCTTCAAATAGCGAACCTACTGTGTAAAAAATAAAGTTGTGTTAAATACTTGTGTTTGCGTGTGAGCCTTGGGGAGGCCTATGTCCAGCAGTGGACGTCTTTCGGCTGACATGATGATGATGATGATGAAATACTTGTGATGTATAGATATCATTTAATAATATTGTAAATCTGTTTTAAAAAATATATACCTACCTCGTTGAGTTTCTTCCCGGATTCTTCTCAACAGAGGTTTTTCCGAACCAGTGGTAGATTTTTTTTGACATTCATAGGTAAGGTCCGACCGAGACTGCTTTTTTAATCTCGGCTAAGTAAATCGATTTTGTAAATAAAACATACATTTAAAATTATTGTGATTATATTTTATATCAAAATCATTTAAAAATAATAAATGGAAGTAAAAACAACTAAAATAGGCACTGTAATACTATTTTTAATTATACCATGGCCATACCATTTTACCATGGGCGTCTCGTTGTGAGTGATAACAAACTGCAGGGCTACTATGAAACTCGAAGTTCGTATCGTACCGTCCCTCTCGCTCTTGTATTAAATAGTATAAGTGTCAGAGGGACCGCACGGCACGAACTTAGAGTTTCGTAGTAGCCCTGCTGGCGTCGCTGCCGCGTCCAGTGTTGCCGCTTCATAATTGTCAAAATTACTAAAATTACCGTCGGAAGTGATAAGCTTTATTAACTTGCCATAAATGGTTTATTTTAATATATAAGATAAAGTAACTTAAACACCTGTGAATGTTTATAAAACAATGCAAAATGTTGAGCAAAAATAAAATATGAATAAAATAGATTGTTAAAAGAAATTCAATCGGTAACGCATCAGGGCATCACTATTTTAATTAGTACTCGAGCTGTCAAAAGTTAAATAAACGATTGGAACAATGAGGGCTATCGCGTATGAATTCGCCACTAGAGGCGCTAGTGTAGCGTGAGGTCTCCGAAATGTCAAATCTCATAGTTTTTGGGTGAGCTACGCGGGTTTATTTATAATTAGAACATTTTTGTGAATATTTTGCATTACCTGAAATTAATTATGGCAAATATGCGTTACGGGGCAATGAATGTCTGTGTTTTGAGACAGTTTTGTCTTTCGGAAATTTTTGTCCTCCCTTTTTTTCCGAACAAAACGGGACTAAGCAACACTGTGGTGGCTGGATATTTTTATGGTACGGTTTTAAGGTGTTTTAAATATGATTTTAATCTAAACTTTGTTTTAACGCCCGTAATAACAGACTCCGAAAGCCACACTTAAAAACCTCACGCAACAGTGCGCCATCTAGTGAGACAAAAAACGATAGCCCTCATTACAGCGGGTGTTAGTGAGCAAGTATACCACACGCGCGAGCCCGGCTCGGGGCGGGCCGACCAATCAAAATCCCAAAGAAAGCTCGTGCCACCGCGAACACCGCGGTAAACCGCGCGCCAATATTTAAATTCAGTACCACCGTGGAGTCTCGATCGCGGCCGAGAATCTCGGCTGTTTTGGGCCGAGACCGAAACCGATATCTCGGCCCGATTTTTGGCCGAGATTTGTCGAAACCGAGACCGAGACCGAGATCTCGGTCGGACCATATTCATAAGTGCTTGTTATAGCCTAAATTGAATAAAGATATTTTGACTTTGACTTTGATTATAAGATAGTTCTATCCCCGAAAATTGTATAATTCCCACGGGCGCGCAATAAACAATTTTTTCGCATATAAAGTCACGAGCAACAGCTAGTATACAATAATTCTACTCTTAATACGAATGGTTATTTTATTTGTTACGCTTTCACGCTAAAAGTACTCGACCAATTGTAATGAAATTTGGTATGGAGATAGTTTGAGACTCTGAGAAAGACATAGAATTTATGTAGTTTCCGTGGATGCGGGGAACTACTATACAACATTGTCATTAAATATTTTCAAACATGAAGCATAGTTACCTACTATGCCGAAAAGTAACAATAACGAGTGCCACTAAAAAAGAAGGAGTTTAAAAACTAGTAAAAACTACTGAGAACGATGAAAACTAAATTATACCTAGAGCAATAATTTCACGGTCTACAATGTATATGCAGAAAAGTTGACCGAACAAATTGGATAAGTTATATTACACCACAATAAACTGACGTTATAACTGCAAAAACAAGGTGGCTCATGAAACAGCAAATTGTGGTTAAAACTTTGTTTCAACAATGTATATTACTTGTGTTTTGAAAATAATGTAAGTATAATAATGAAAGCTAGAAGATATCCACTACTGAATAAAGGCCTCTCCTTAGAACCCGGCAATGAACAACAACTCACTACTTGCATCTACCGATTGCCTACAACTCGCATGACGTCTTCAGTCCAGCTAATGGGACGCCTGCCAACGCTTCGTCTTCCGATTTGTGGTTGCCGCTAATTCAGTGAATTACTGTTATTTACATTAAATTAGTATATTTGTTACGGGTTGACCACTCTTAGTGAGCTCCCTATGTTACCCTTTACCCGTGATCATGCATGATGCATGCACCTGCATAACAATCAGAAGGTCATTAAACGTAATCAAGCTTTACATCTCGTAACTAATACATTTATTTAATACTAGCTGTTGCCCGCGACTCCGTCCGCGTAGAATTCGTTTATCTATGCAATTTGCCGGGATAATAACTACCCTATGTCCTTCCCTGAGACTCAAACTATCTGTATACCGAATTTCATCCATCAACTTCTTCAAACATCTTCATAAACTTTCACGTTTATAATATTAATATAGGATAGGATTTGTATTAAAAATCAAATTTTAACCCTGGGCCTGTCTAGAAAACACTACCCATCAAACTCTTATTTACGATTAACTTACTTGAGTTACACGAAAATCTACCAGATCTTGCAGTTTGTTTGTCGTGCACGTTCACCAAAATTCAGCAATTCTGCTACAAATATCAAAGTCATAGTATTATCATTGGCACGGAGCTTTGCAAAATGCTTTCACCCCAGTGTGTAGTCACGTCCAACAATAATAGCATCCATGTTCTTCCGAATGCAACACCGTTGATATTTCTAATCCACGAAATCCTTGGCACGCGCTAGTATGCAGATTACACATTCAAATAACGCATGCTAGTTGCCACAGACAACGTTTTCCAGAACTAACACTGTGTCTCGCTACTGCTACTCTACGACGCATAAGCACTATTTGGTCCTAAGGCAATAGTGACACGGTGTTCCTTCCACTCTCTACAGAAAAACGGACTGAGTATACTGGGATTTAGCCCAATTTCGGGGCTTATGCCTCTAACCGTTCACTTGCAGGTTTACATGCATCGACGCAGATTCCAACCTTTTGGGGGAGATTAAGAATTCTACAATAAAAACTAAATTACGATACGCTTGATAATTCGCTTAACGTAAAATTTAATACTTTTTACTATAATGTTGCCATCAATTTTCCTTTCAAAAGTCATGACATCAATGCGATGTTAAAAGGACGGAACGCAACTGCAGTCAAAGTTGGCAGTTGATGCATTGCTACAGAAAAGTTAAAGCAATACTTTATATCTGTGCACGAGTTCTAATTTTCAGCGAAGCACGCCAATGGAAAAGGGTGGAAGTTTGTTATTGATTGTTGTTTCGTGTTGAAATAAACGTAAGTATAGTAGGTACCTAGCTCAAGTTGGGCGAAAGTCAGTTCACGCAATTTAAATTATAAAATAACGATTAAGTATTAGATATGCGCCCACGAGAAACAGATTTATGCGTGTAAAATCCTTAATTCTCAACCACTAACACATGAGTGTTCTCCACGCCAATGAAGCTATGCTGTGGCAGCGACAATAAAATAAGTAGGTACCTACAATTCTCTTCCAATTTACATCCCCACAAAGCCAACATCACGTCAAAAGGCACCAAACATCAAACTATTGAAATAGCTTCAAAGAAACGGCGTCAAAATAAGGGATTGCGGGCACGTAGCAATAACGAACCGATTGAGTGACAGCCCCCAATGCAGTGGATGCAGGCCCTTTTAATAACGTTACCAGCCCCAACATGCGAGCTAATGTTGGAAAGGTTGCTTTATAATTTTGAGAGTTATGACAGGTTGAATAGACCAAGAGCAGACTACGAAATGAAAGAGAAGAAATTCGATGAGGGAGTCAGTTAAATCGTGTTTTTTTTTAAATATTTTTGCACAGTTGTAATTTTGAGGTTATTTCCACGCCTAAAAACCCTCCATTCACAAACACCGTATTGGCTGTTTAGGGGTTTCCAACGTAAATATAAAAAAAAACTTTAATCCCTAGAGAATAAAAATGAGCTTTAGTTTCGATATGCAGACTAAAGTAACATTTTAAGAGCATGAGAAATGAAAAATAAGTTGTAACAAGATAAAACGCTCTTTAAATAACACAAGGCTACTTTTATCCCGAAACACACGGGATTGGAATAAAATCTCGAAATCTCAACCTAAGTATAGTTTTTTTTATCTTTGTTAAAATTTGACAAAATTGCTTTATTTATTTACTTCAACTGCCAGATCTGGTGACGCATTCAGAGCCGCGGGTAAAGTCTACTTTGACATAAACTCAGTCTGTAGAAAACTTTCATTACATCATTACGCCGAGCTACAGAATACAAGTTATAACGTATTCTTCGCAAGGTAAATATTAGGCCGCGTTCACACTCGGCTTGTAATGGCGATCACGCAACGCGCGTTGAGTGACAGCGTGACAAGGCGGGGGAAATATTGCAGTTAGAGACGTGTATATATTCATGGAATATGTGTTTAACGTGGTTTATTATTTAAACTTTACTGTGAAAAACCAGAAAGAGATTTTCCAAACGCAGGTTAGTCATCAAGGTTTGCCAGAATAACCTCTAAAAATCAAAATGTACTGGTTGTATGAGAGGTTTAGTACTTTTTTCTGACCATTAGAACTTGGAGCTCAGTAAACTAGGTAAGTGATGAATATTTGTTTAATAGCATTATACATTTTAAGCATGTAAAAAAGGTGCTCAAAAATGTTCGAACTTTCGCGTTTGACAAAACAGTTGTGTTTAGATATACTCGTATTTGAGCATCTAAACAATCCTGGCGTTTATTAAGTACTGCTACTGTAAACAAATATATGCTCACATATATGCTATAGCAGTTAATACCTTCATAATATATTTTTGCCATAGGTCTCTACCTATAGGTACTAGTAGGTACTACGCCAAAAAAACTGCGTAAGTTTACGTCTGTTTTGCTTACAAACGAACATACGGGCCACCTAATCAGCAATTTCCGCCGCCTATGGACAGTCAGTGCGTTGCTGACTTTTTAGACAGGTAGCTACATCTTTAACTTAACACTCGCTCTCTCTTTACTCTTTCTAGACTTATGTACCAGTATTTTTTCTTTTAAAATTATGTAGGTATATTTTTAGAAATCAAAATGTGATCCAAATTTATTCATGTCATGTTTCTTAGCCGTATTATTGGACAGCCGAAACGCAACACGCAGGACAACAGCCCGAACGCACAATCACGATCGGTTGCGTATATAAATATCCCATTTTCAGAGCGCACATAAAAGCGGATCACATTAATTAACCGTGTATCTGGTCTCTGATTAAGAGTGCAGTAGCGGAACGAAGCCACGGGGTCAACTTTAATTGGCTCCGTGCTGTATTTTAGATGTGCGATACTGCCGGGGTTAATGAATAGTCCAACATGTGGACATTTGTTGTTCAAGTCAAGTGCTGTTCGCCGGCATATTAATCAGTGGTTTCTTAAAATTGCACAGATTCTTTAATAAACATTTATTGCATGAACAACGGCTCGTGCGTGCCAGACGTGCGAAAGGGGATTGAGATGATAAAACGCAAGAGTATAATCTAGATGGGGAGCCTAATTTCAGCCTGGTGAGGATACGCTCGTCTTCTCCATATAATCCTTCTTAGTGCTGAAACGTGGATCCTCAAAAGGGCTGATCATGGGCGCATTAACACATTCGAGACGTAGTGCTAGAGCAGAAGTACGAGTACGAATGTGTCAATTCTTCGTTAACTGGGAGTTACCGAAGGGTGATCTGCTTTTTCTAAGATCTTTGAATTTTTTCGTCGCATAATTAGAAAAAATAAGGGGAGCATTGAAAAACTTTTGGTGATATGGAAAGGTCAGGGGAAAAGACCAAAAGGAAAAAGAGCCTTATGCGATGAACATATCAGAATAACGACAACACAAACATAAACGTACGCGAAGCCATAGACCATTCCAAATACCGAAACACGACCTTCAGCAATTATGATTAGGACACAAGGAGAAGGAATTGCACGACATCTCAGATGGTTTGAAAACTTTTTTGTGAAATCACGTGTTGGCGATTCAAAGCTAAGAAGCTTTCAATAAATAACTAATTATCCTCAATTAAGTATGATTCAGCTTATAAATAAATGATGAGGCAGCAAGTTTATCTTATCATTGAATATTCTGAAAGTGAACAACAAAAAGACAGTAATTTGTACCCGAAAATTAAATTTTAACTGAAAACACTCGAAACGGTAAAGTACGCCTTTCGCCGGGTTGTGTATTTAACGCGGATGTGAATTTTGCCGCATCCGGCCAAAAATTAATGAGCTTTCTTCCGCTTACTTAATTAACTGCCGCGGCCTGAGCGAGTTTACAGTCTGAATAAATTAAAATTAATATTTTGCACTCGTTAAATGTCGCCTTTACGCTGGTATGATTTGTTAACACCCGCTTGTTCACTCAAAGTAATACAAAACTACAGAATAATACAAGGTGTCACAAAAATGTAAGACCGTTTGGTTCAAAGTCCAAATGAACGCCCCTGTAAATAAAATCTGTGACAATTTTCGAAGTCACGTATTTAAAGTAAACACGCAACTCTTTTCAATCAATAATTAAGTTGTTCTAGTTTAAATTCTGTAATCAAATCAAATGAGGCAACTCATTATTGTTTCCTACCTTTTTGCCTAAAAATAACAACTGGCCCAACTTACTAGCGTTCACGACGGACACTAATCATTCATCCCTATCACACTTAAATGAGTTAACACAGGTCAAAAAGGGATATACGAGTACGTCAGGGACAAAAACTAGTGTGCTTTCCGTAATAACTACGTGTCCCACTTGACATTGTATGCATGTCACTGTACCTCCCGATCTGCCCTCTCGTTTGATTACACGACCCTGTTAATACATCATTAGTCCAGTAATGTGCTCGCAATATTTTGACGTTAGCAAAATATAATATAGAGGCCATTAATCCATTGGATGGCCACGTGGCGTCGCGAATGCTTACACACCCGTCGAACGAGTGAAATATGGATGGAACCTCCCTTAGGCGTTGTTTACACAGACTGATACATAAGGGATTTGACTAGCTTGGGTGTAAGTTGTAGTGTGTTAGTGAGAATCCGCTTGCATCAGGCTTTGCTACGAGATAATATAATACTATGTACATATTTGCGTTAACGTTTAATCAAGAAAAAATATTATTTCTAAGTCATATTTATAATGAGTTCGCAATGGGAAAGTGTTACAAAGTTCTACCATTTGGGCAACTATTTTGGTATACATTTAAAATGATAAAATAAATTGTTATTATGTATGTATGTAAAACTATTGTACACAAAACACATAACAAAAAACAGATTGTAGTTAGAAACAGATTTAGACTAACGAACTTAACCCATAAAGGGATCTCCCAGGGGATCAAGGGATATTATAATGATTAAACAATTTTATGATACCTACTAGAATTACTATTATAAAAAGCGCATCAATAGAAACATCCAATCATACTCGTAGATGAAACACTTAATGTTTTCTTTGGCTTATTTACAAGTTCATACGTATTGCTTTCATGGATAAAAAATACAAAATTAAAATTGTTTTTTTTACTCGTATGTGCGCCGCCTTACGCCGTTTGTTACGACCCGACCGTCATATAAAGCCCGCTCATACATCGCGATAGGAAGAGGGTTAACGCTTGTTTAGCAGTTTATTCAACAATTATAACGACTTGTGCCGTGGGGGGGTTAAAGCATGGTGAGTGTTGCCCCAAAGTCGGGGAAAATTATTCCAGATTCTTATCGAAGTCAAATTTATCTATTTTTGTCCCCAAAATTACGAAATGTAGTGTTGTTTTGTTTTGCCCTCTTTGTACACAAAATAAACAGTCATGTCATCGTCTCACATACGTAAACGTTTTTCTTTTAGATAATCGGGTGAGTTTTTGTTTATAAAAGGATTATTATATATCATACATTTTATTTTGTTTTTGTCTGCCAAATTACGACGGCATCTATGAGAAATTGGTCCAAGTCATTTCTAATAAAATGGTAACTAGATATGCTATAGATTAGCTGTAACATTTATATCCATTTAATCACAGTAATGAGACATCCGTAAATTTTATTTGTCTTTATCTAAACCAAATAAACATTTTTGTAGCGTGACTAGAGAAAATTTATTAGTTAGCACGACGAAACGGCACCAGAGCGCCGCCGGAACGGGCAAATGATGTGCGTTTTCCGGTGCGGGACACTAAGGAAAAAAAAAGAAAATACCGTTTTCCCACGTAATGTCAGTCTGGCCAACCTAGAGGTATTATTGTATTCCATTCCCAAAGTAATTCTGTGGCCGTCAAAAATAATAAATTGCCCATTCCGGGCTTGCGACGACGCGGCAATTTTCTAGTTAGACTCGCCTTGTTTGTGATTATTGTAATGATTACGGGACTAATAAATTTATGGACTGGTTACGAGGCATGGCATTAAGACCTTATTATTGGGCTTTGTAAGAAATGTGCTACTTATTTGTAGTTATGGAGAATGTGTTAATTCTCAAAATATGGATAGGTGTTTCACTTATATTTTTACTTATTTCTAGCGATATGTAGAAAAGAAAGGAATGTTAGCGGAGATGGCATATGTGAAGAAGACATATAGGCATATGTGAGTGTGTGTGTGTGTGTGTGTGTGTGTGTGTGATCTCTATGTATATACCTGTGTTTTCTGTACTGCTTACTGTGTTGGTGTGCAATAAAGAGTTATTGTATTGTGAAGGTACTCAGAGGACATTGTGTTTATGATCTTTCCAATTGTTGTTTTGATAAAATAATCACCTTTTAAAAATAACATTTTATTAATGATAAACGTTATTATTCTGTGTTACATAGCCGTAGCTGTGGTATATAGCTAGTAGCGGTAAAGCGAGGTCGGAGCATAATTCATTTTACGCTGTTTATTTTTTTCTGAGTCATAGCAATAATCTTGTAAGAGAGATCGTGGTTGGTGTTATTTTTGGTTCTTGCGATATTTCTCCACTTGGCAACGATACACGGCGTTTTACAGCATGTCTCCTTAGAAATGAGTCTGTAATTTCACGAAGATATTACGAGTAATAATTAAATAATAGTAGATAATTTTATTTGTGAATGTTCCCTAGCATCTTTAGCGTTTGAAAACTGCTTGATTATTAAGGTTTCTGGATCCCGCGACGACCTCTTCTTTTTCTTCTTATAGTGCCACTTCATTACTGAAGGTTAGCAGCCATCATCCTGTTCATAGCCACTTTAGATACTAGCTGTTCCGACCGACGACCGCTTATATCCTTTTTACTGCGCACGCTTCGAAACTTGAAACTATCAAATTGGAACTCAAATCGGAAATCGAGATAAGCGTCAAATTAAAATCGATTGAGAACAATTACGTAATCGACGGCGGAGGGCTCGCAGTTTAATGAGTCCCGCTGTAAGACAAACTGTTGAGCTACTGGACACGGAGCTCCCTAGATGCAAAATTTCTAGATATGTGATAGGTAATTCAATTTATTCGCTTCTTGGTATTTTTTTGTTTAAAAAGTACATAGTAGAGATCTAGTAACAATCCTGCAGGGGCGTCGCAATAAACTAATTTTAATAAACGAACTGAAAAGACGACTGGATAGTCGAGTGGTTAGAAATCCTGACTATAAAGCTTGAAGTACCCTAGATCGATCCTCGATCGGGGCAGATATTTGTATGAATAATATAAATGTTTGTACCTAGAGATAAACATGTAAATTTAGAATTTTAAGGATTAAAATAACGTCATGTTGTTAAATGCAGGTTTTCGTCTGTGTTTACTGTATTCATATTGTATTGTCTGTTAACTATGCTTCCTCCAAAGGCATTATTTTAACCTTAACCACATTGCTAATTATCGAGTTATTTTTTCAATATTCAATCCAAAATTTTATTACCTACATTCGAATTTAGCCTGACTGTATCATCGTGCTACGCCGTAGAACTCGTAGACGTAGCGCTTTTAGAGTTGCACGCATCAACACAATCGCGATGTTTTTTGTAAAAAACATAGTTCAAGTTCAAAAGTTCAAGTACAAAGTTTTATTTGCTCGAATCATGGTACAAAAGATGTTACAAAAAATCAGTGTAGATCAACACAATTCAACATATATATTGGCATGCAAAATTTTGTAATCGGATCTAATAAATAATAATAATCATAATAATTCACATTTCATTAATTATCATTAATGTATATAGAAATAATGTCAGAATAGAATAGTACTCAATTAATAATCAAAAATAGTCAATTAATATTATAATACAAATTATTACTACATTTCCAAAAATTCAGCCATAGTATCAATTTTTTTCCCTTGAGCCAGAACCTCAGTAAATCGCATATAACTTTACTTATTATTTTGTATAACTTTCAATAAAATTATGTTGATTTATATCAGTCAAATTTAAAAAATAGCGTATAACTCAACTATTACTATTATCATAACTTTGTACACCAAATAGTCTCTGCATTAGCGCTAACAAAAACAAATGAACTTAAAACAAAATTAACCAACACAATTAAACAAATGACAATCGTTACGTAACTGCCCCTTCCAGTTGAACTAAAGGTCCGCTCAAACTGGACTCGAGCAAGTTTTAATTAAAGCGAATATCTCGCACGGGGCTGCGATGTGGACATTCCCTAATGGTGTTTAGCCGGGTATAATAAGCGCGGCGTGTAACTTGCGCGAGTATTTGAGTTGTGAACTAGAGATTGTCTTTAGATTTATTAGCGCTAATACTGGTCAAACAAATCAGATGATTGAAACGACAAATTTAATATGATTAAAATTTTCATTGTTGGTTACTACACTGTATTATTACTTAAGTGTCTATTAAACTAATACCTTGCGTGCGGATTCGAGTACATCACAATAGGTCTTTGTGGATTTTTAAGTCTGTGTTTTAGCAAAATAGCGTAATAATGGTTAGAAAAAGGTCTGATCTAAGATGTGGCACACTTGGCTAGCTAGCAAGCTACACTTGGTAGGTACAGTCAGCATCAAAAGTAGCTGGTTACTTTTATACTTTGTCGTTTTAAGGTCTCGTACTTAGCGCCATAAAGATTGGCAAATGTGTTAATGTGACAGAGTAAAACAATACCTCTCCTTGCAGTGGGGTAAAAAGTAATTAGTTACTTTTGATGCTGACCGTACAAAGGCATGCTCTCCGAACAATGACCAGCATGTGCCTTTATCTCTATTTTTAACCGACTTCAAAAAAGGAGGTTATCAATTTGGTTGTATTTTTTTTATGTTTGTTACCGCCGAAGTCCGTCAGTCATGAACCGATTTGACAATTTTTTTTTGGGTTCGTCTAGGAATGTCTACAATTAGCTCCCATAAGCACCAAATCAGGATCCGATGATTGGATCTTAAGGAAATCGAAGGAACTCTTCAAATGATGTAGTAAATTGAATATATTTAGTAGTAACTCATCGTTTGGTCAAGTGACTGATGATGAAGACCACAGTTGATCATCGGAGTTACTACTCAATTACAAGTATTTCATGGGTTGAATTTTAATTACTTTGACACAGTTGCTCAATTTATGCTCCTCGTAATGCATATGGTAAAACGGGTGGACTCCTCAATAACGAACGTCTCTGCATCGGAAAAAGCAATCTTTCGTAAAAGGTGACGAGCAGTTTATATTAAACTATTGTACTTTATTTACACTAAAAAGCGTGAAAAAAAATTTAGTAACAAAAAATCGAACCGACTACAAAAAACCATGAAAATTATTTTCATGGTTTTTTGTAAATGAAAATTATTTTCATGGTTTTTTGTAGTCGGTTCGATTTTTCAGTATCACAATCACAACGCTGTTTTCTAAATTCTTGTTATGTCGCATATATCACCAACAGCTGTCCTGGATCGGTATTTCACCTATCAGTATCCATCCATATCCATACCTCCATACTATATTATAAATGCGAAAGTGTGTGTGTTTGTATCTTTGTCCGTCTTTCACGTTTAAACGGAACGACGGATCGACGTGATTTTTGGCATAGAGATGGTTTATGGGCCAGAGAGTGACATATGCTACTTTTTATCCCGAAAAAATGCACAGTTTCCGAGGGAACTGCGCGCGATAACCGAATTCCACGCGGGCGACGCCGCGGGGAAAAGCTAGTATCAGTATATTTTTGCAGCCAAGCCCGAAAAAGAACATAACTCAATAAGTCTGAATTCAGATTTCAGAACCAAACGAAATCATTAAAAAATAACAATGTTAGAGGGCCAGAAAGTTCGAAGAATCAGAAGTCGGTGCCCGTCACGCTAAAGCCCTTCTCCCTCCCCCCTCGTCATTAAGAGTGGGCACGCAAAGGGAAATTATCCCCACTTAACCCTCCTGGAGGCGTTAACTGGCACCTCAGAGGAGAGCACTCGGCAGCGATTACTTTATTATAAAGATTGGAACACGAGGAAAACCTCGTGTTACTTTTTTAAAGGAAATTAAAAAAGATATGACGATATTAATAATTAAGCATGAAAAGATCCACTATTGTAGTACATGTGTAGGGACGAAAGTACGTCTCACTTTAGTTTAGTCCTGGAGTACATTTTTTGGGTTTCAAGAACCCTTATATTTTTGGCCATGTCTCTGTCTGTCTCGCTGTCTGTCCGTCCGCGGTTAAGCTAAGAGACCGTTAGTACTAGAAAGCTATAATTTGGCATCAATATACTACATATCAGTTAGGCCGAGAAAGTGGTAAAATAAAAAAAAAAAAAAAGTTTTGGTTACTCCCATAAGTACCTAGACGTAAAGGGGGGGGGTGATTTTTTTCTCGACTAACCCTATAGTGTGGGGTACCTATCGTAAAATAGGTATTTTAAAACCATCGGTGGGTTGCTAAGACGATTTTTCTATTCAGTGGCCTGTTTGCGAATTATTCAACTTTAAAGTGCAAATTTTCATTAAAATCGAGCCCCTCTAAAATCTAAACCGGTGGATGGAAAAATTTGAAAAAATTCAAGATGGTAGTAAGTATATCAAACTTTCAAGGAAAACTATAACAGCTAAGTTTGTAGTAGCTAATTATTAGTAGTTTTACTCTTAAATAGCAGCCTAAGGTATAAAACATACCTAAACTTGGAAGATTCCGTACACAACACAAGAAAAGTATTACTTGATTTTATTCGTAATGGCTACGAAACCCTTTTCTGGGCGTGTTCAACGTGCTCCTGGCCGGTTTTTTTAATTTAATTCAATTCGATTTCATAATGCAAGCCATTGAGAAAAGTACCTATTGTTATTTCTGTAGTAAATAAGTAATTTTATTTTTACATTCAAAAACGCAGTGCCGAAACTCAATTTGTTAATTATATCTACCTACTCATAATTGACAATATTTATGTCTAAATCAATTCTATACATATATAAGTCCAGAACTCCCAATTTATTGTACATTAAATCCTTAATTCCATAGTTATATTACAAATGCGAAAGAGAGTTTGCTTGTTTGTTTATTACGCATTCATGCTAAAAATACTCAACAGACCGTTACATAATTCGGTATGGAGATATTTGCGGACCTTGAGAACGATATACATTATGACAGTTTTTATCTCAGAAAATTGTTAGTTTCCGCGGACGCGCGTTGGACGATTTATTCGCAAAAGTAATCGCGGGCAACAGCTAGCTCTCATTCAATCCGAATTTCCCTTAACATATTTTTAAAATGACATTATTTTATAGACAAGAAAACGAAAAACATAAGCCAAATAATCAAGTACCTACCCGTGCTTACTCCGAGCAATCTATCTTCAAACAGCAACTCACCATGAAACGTAATAAACCTTTAATTTGGTCTCCTCAATTTGCGAACTCTAACGGCAATTGTTTTTCCGAATGAACGCCTCAAAATAACAATTCGTTAAGTTGCCCTTTCCACCCTCGTTCTATGTACCGCAGTATTGTGTGAGCGCTGATTGTACCAATCGAAAACTTTTCAAGAGGGTCCGACCTAGTATAATTAGTGTTCAATCGAGTACTTTCAACTCGATGTTGCTTAATGGAAGTCTAAAGTTATTCTCAGAAGTTTTTATTTACTACTAGCTTTTGCCCACGACTTCGTCTGCGAGAATTCGTTTATCGCGTGCCCTCGTTATCCGAGCGAACGTTTTGCTTTGAAAATATGTTTACCGTAACTAAGTAACCTTTTAAACCCCCAACGCAAAAATAGGGGTGTTATAAATTTGACGTAAAGGTTTGTCGTCTATCTATCTGTGGCATCGTAGATCTCAAACAGATTGGCCGATTTCGATACGATTTCCTTGCGTGAAAGCGAGTTTTTTTGCCGTAGTTCTTAACTATTTTTCATTACAATAGGTTTAGCCATTTTTGAGATATTGAACGTCGAAATGACAATGTCACGAGTTTTTGTAGGATAAAAAGTATCCTAATATTTATTCTGGTCTTTCATTACGATAACTGCAAAATCGTTTATAAGATGACGCGTAAAACCGGTTCAAACATACTGACTTTTGCATTTATTGAGTTGCTTAGTCGCAATGGATATCATTAAAATTATATTTAAACTCCAAATATACAAACTCCAACACTTTTGAGAATTTGGTCATGTAAGTATATTGAACTCTTTGTCTGCCAGACTAAGAAAAGAAAATTTATTTTTCTCACTTAGATAATTCGCGTTCTGATCCAATAGTTAATGAAACACTGCGAAATTGTTTCATTTAGTTATGACAAAGTCTAACCGTTCTGAGAACGCTCCAAATGAAATTAACACATTTGGACTGCAATCGACAAGCCGTATGCCTGCAAAGCACCACTGACCACGCGGTTTTGTCGTTATGTCAATGCTAATATTAGCCAATGGGAACACGCCAATCGATTGCTTCAATATGATTGTGCTGTTAATGTGACATTTTCATTGAAAATTCATCGGTCTATGGTAGAATGCTTTACTATATTTTTTACACAGCCGAAATGACTGTTACATAAGTTTTAAAGGATTTCAAAATTGTATGTCAAATCGTTTCAATAATAACATTGAACTATTTTTGAATAAATTCAATTCAAATAAGTTTTAATTTATAACTCAGCTTAAAACTTATAAATGTCAAAATTAATTGCCTATATTTTATGAACATGTTTTATGTATCTGAATACATTTTCAAAAAGCACATTATTTTACCTTTTTATACGTACTTATATGCCTTTGTGTTTCGTAGTGACACATCAATCAGTTACATTTATCGGTTTGTTTGCTTGTTTTTGGTTAGTCTCCATTTAACCATCATGAGCAGCCATGTAAGTAGCCTAGCGTCTTTTATTATGAACCTAGGACCAACTTACTGTATTGGTCTAAGAGCTAGCTACGGAAATATGTTTGCAATTTTTAGAGCAACGAAATCCCTGTCGTTAGTGTGCCAAAGTATCATTATTAATAAATCCGGGCGCCTGGCAGCTGTTCAGCGGTGGGTGTCACAGTGGTTGGGTATCAAAGAGGTTGTAAAATCAATTGAAGGCGTGCAACTTCTAGAGCTCTGCGCTTGGTGTGATATTATAGCTAATTATATATTTAATTCGATTATAACATTGCCATACGTTTTAATTGGGGAAAAGTAGTTCCAGGTGACGTTCAAGATGCACCGGAACTCTGTAATAAAACAGTATAACTACAAAAACAGTATATTGTATGGATGTGTCCGTTTTGTTACGAAGAATTCAATAATGGCATGTTATAGTCGAATTAAGTACATAATTAGCTATAATATCACACCAAACACAGAGCTCTATAAATTGCACGCCTTCAATTGATTTTACAACCCTTTTGATGCCCAACCACTGTTACACCCACCGCTGAACAGCTGCCAGGCGCCCGGATCTGTTAATAATGATACTATGGCACACTAACTAGATGGATTTCGTTGCTCTATAAATTGCAAACGTATACACGTAGCTAGCTCTCCGGCTATATAGCGTGACATGATACAGTCCACTTACTTTAGCCATGTACGTTTTTTAGCGTTGTTGTCCATTCGTCACACGTAGCGTCTCGGTATCGCCGTCACGTACTTTCGCGAGAAACTTTTATTACTTCACTTGCTAGTTAGACCGCAGAAGACTTCTAGACACAAAGACTATCTTTATCAAGGGCTGCAAATTCTAAGCTAACATTGACTAGTTGTAAGGTAATGTTACGCTGATGTGCTAACTTTTCCTTTCACACTGAGGCCCTGTGCCCACCTATCATTCTTGTATAACTTTTCGATACATTGTTCGTTATTGCAAATAACATGTATAATTGTTACTTTAAATTAACTAAAATAATTTCCTTGCTCATATGCGACCGTACGATAGCTAAGCTTATGCAAAATATGCGTGTTATCTATTACCACCACTAAACATGACGCGTTACGAACTCAACCAGAGCTCAATGTTCAGAGTAACACAACCGTTCACCATGCTACCAGTTGTTAAACTTGTTGTTGTTGTTGTTTAGTGGGTAGGCATCTCACTAAGCGGACCTATGATATCGCGATTTTTTTATTTTTTTTTTTTGATTATGAGACGCATACGAGCATGCGCGACAACTGAATGGAAATGCAGCATTCAAAGATCATCGTTTATCAGTGGACGTCTTCCAGCTGATAACGATACGATGTATATAAAAAAAATACTCTATCCAATATAAATGAAAAAATGCTACAAACTCCCACAAACCAATTTTAAGGGCTAAAGCAAAATTGAAACTTCGTATTCATTATGAATGACAAATGGAAACTGTCAATCACTTGCGAGTGCTGCAGCTAATGCTTGAAAAATTGGAGGGAGCCGAGTGTCGGCCGGCACGCAATTGTGACCACTTAGCATAATCTGGGCCTGAACAAGTTAGAATGTTTTCGTGATTATTGCCCCATTTGACATTTAATTAAACTGTGCGAAAGCAAACTTATACTCACTTTTTCCCTCACAAACTTTTCCCTCTGGCAACTGTCGTGTAGAATGATTCCGTTGTGGTTAGGAACACTTGGTAGCTTAGCGGTTTGACTAAGGCTCAAGCAGTGGGCCATTAGTTCTAACCCGGGCCTGCACAACAATTTCAAAATGTCACAATCACAATTTGAAAATCACATTGCTAATTTACCGTGAGCTTTTTGGTGAAGAAAACCATTGCCAGGATACTTACTCGCATACATACATCTGTAAAGCAGTTCAATTGTGTATGTGGAACTCCCACTTCGCACTGAGCCCACATGGGAACCATAACTCAAGCTTGATTCTGAGAAGAAGGTTGTATAGGCTGGAGATAGAAATACGTACCATCATCCTACTAGTCAAAACCCTGAAGCCAAGGAATTGCATTGATCACTTCAACGTTAAGAAACTAAATGCAAAGTATATACGGTGAAATGAAGTTTCTAACAGTATTAGAAAAAACTCGTCAAGCTTAAGCAGAGCAACAAATGGGGTTTTAATCTTGAGCAAATAGTCGGATTTATAATTAAATTCACACAGCTTACAGCTCCAAAACAATTAAAACGGGAAAGCAGCTATCGAGCCTTAGAACAATGATGGAATATACGGATTGCCAGTCTCCCCTAAGCTTCTGAGATATATCCTTTAATTACTCAGCGAAACTAATTACCGCATCGGATATTGCCGCGGATCCATACCGACCGATGAAAACACTTTACAAGATATAACTCGCGCTCATTAAAGATTTATGCGTACTTTATTGATAAACTTTCAAGAAGGGTTCCGCAGCTTTCCCCTTTATGCAGGAGCGAGTTTCAAGGAAGAGTTCATTTTCTTGTTATGGTTAATTTTCCTTTTTTTATGTTACAAGTTTAGCAGTTGCGGTTGGTTAAACTGGGTTGTATGTTAATTGGCTTTGTGTGGATATATTTCATGGTTATTTTACTACGTGGAACCGTTTCGACCGCAGCGCAGGCGAACCGTTGTTTGACGGCTTTACCGCACTGCGTTTTATTCGTGGCATTCGAAGAGTTTGCCACGCGGAATATTATGTTGTTGCAGACTCACACCTGTCCTCTGTACCTACCACACAATTTATATACTTGTTAACTTTCTCATGCAAAAAAACTAACAATTATGTAGAATTGTAGCACTTGTAACGTTTGCTGTATAGGGGCGTGTATGCAGCCAGATCAATTTTTTTCATAGGCTAAGGTAAGTCATATATCTAACTTACTAATGCTCAATAAATGATGCCTTGATCTCACCTCTATTATAAATTACATGTTTACTGGAATGATCACTCGATCGTCTATCTTAACTGGCATACATGGTGTGTTTGGCATTAAATTATGCTTTCTATTATAGCAAAGGTTTTACAAGCAGCAATTGACCTTGCATGCTTCGTTTAATTAACAGTTTTGGCACGACGGTTTAATAATTAATCAAGACCAGCAATAAATTCCGACCTCATACGAAATGTCAGTCTTGTTAATGATACCAACTCATTTCAAGTTAATGAATCTAGACTTTGGATTACCATTCTACATAATATTTTGAAATGTATATTAAACTGAATGCTTAATTGACGGGCCTGTTACACGACACGAGTCTCTGTTAAGTTCTTGACATTTTAATTGCCAAATGTCCATGACCTTTTTTAATTCCTACAAAATGAACAGATACGGTATCGTAGTTATCTAATACTTAAGATATAAGGACGTTGAGGTCAACAATTTATAACCGTCGTGATTAAGTCCCACGTGTGGTGATTATAAGTGAAAATAGTCAAAATTTAAAATATTATGGGGCTGTTTCACCATCCATTGATTAGTGTTAACTGACGATTAAATGTGATGCCGTCTCCGTCTATTCGAACAAAAAAAACAGAGACGGCATCACATTTAACCGTCAGTTAACACTAATCTCTCTCCTACCTAAGGTTAGCGACGAGTCCCCTTTATGACAGATTAACAAAGCTTTACATCGTGAGTCATTTAACTAGAGTTGCATTTTTGGAATCAAGATTTAATATTGAATTATATTTTATTTTGGATTCCTTAAGATTTTTTCATGAGGAAGTCCACATTTCGCTCTGATTTTTTCCGCCATAACCTTAGATGAATGATTGGTCTCGCGCGCTCGCTCGACTAGATACCGCGCTACCTAAAAACAAAAGGTTCGTGAATGCGGCAACTCAATATTGTAGTGTGTGTAAGAACGGTGTAAGACAATTTGCAAGGATGCTAGTGTGCGTGACGAATTGTGTTGCCAGCTGCTCCACTGTTACCCGAATTATTGGGAAAATAAATTATTGAGATTAATAAATTATTTATTATTTGGTTTATTAAGTTACTGGTTACAAAATGTATCTTGGGAAATACTTAGAAATTAAGAAGTAATTAAGAGTGAATGTATTAATATGTTTGTGTATAGGTTAGACGTAGGTCAATGATCAGGCCTCACTTTTAATTAAAAAATATATATATTTAAGGACATTCAATATTTACAAATTATTACTAAAAATTCATGGACTGAGTCACCAACTAAGAAGTTTTGCGTAGTTAAGATAACACGTTGCACCTATAGTTAAACCTAATATAATGTACAGGTTAATTAAGACTAAAATATATTTTTTTTTACAAAATATACATACATACATGCATACATACATACTTACATACATACGCTTGAAAAACATAACCTTCGGGTAGTCGGGTAATAAGTTAGCATTTCAGGAAAATGGGTAGAAAAACGAAAAAAAAATTTTTTTTCGTTTCCCATAATACCTAAGTAAATCAGCTGATTGGGCTTTTTGAATGGGAAGACGAAAAACATTTATAATTTTAAGACACATTCACCCCTTAATTAAATAGTGTCGGGTAACAATTTATACACCTTCAGTGTATATATCACAAAGATAAACATTAAATAATATAGAACTAGATTATGTATATATAATAATTACGTTAGATACTTAAATAAAATAAGTTATTAAAATTTATCATCATTTAATGATGATAACAATAAAATTCAATTTATTAAATTCTCAACCACGGGGAATTTGATTCTTGTGTACGCGGCAACACAGAATGGCGTTTAGGGTTCATGTTATTTTATTTTGAAATTTCGAAATTATACGATATTTACTGATGGTATGTGATCCCAGTGTCCTTATTTTTTGTAGTATTATTTTTAAAACGTTTCACTGCGAAAACTGGAATTTTACTTCGGTTTATGACCAAAATTTAACAAAAAAATCATTACATGCACCTTACGCACAGTTTGCAACGAGACTGACTCGCCTCGGGCTCGGGTACGCCGAATTCGGCGTACTATTTGTTGCCGCATTTGACAAGTACGCCGGCGGTATCTAGTCGAGCGAGCGCGCGAGACCAATCATTCATCTAAGGCCATAACATTCGGATATTATCACACCGCATTAGCAGTCGATTCAGTAGACGGCAGACTCTTTCAAAATGAGATGGCAAGTAATTTCGTGAAACCCGGTTCTAATATAAATTATTCATCGGCGACGAAACGCCTGAAGCCTCGTATTCATTTCATTTCTGAATCTGAAATTCTACTTTTCGCTTCGCCTTTTTCTGTATCAAACCTACCTTCAATAAATTTTAAATAAGATCTCCGGATTAGAACGCAAGGGAGTAACTTATAACGCAGTCTGTTCCCGATTTGAAATGATTGTGTTTTGTAAATAATAAAACGTTTAATGCGCACGAAAGTTTATAATATTTACGGATATAGTTTTGATTTCACAGGTTTTTGTTTATTAAAGACTAGCTCTTGCTCGCAATCTCGCAACTTCTTCTTCGCTAACTGAGAAGTTTAGACGTTCCGGAATAAAATATAGCCCTTTTTACTCGTTGGCAATGCAGCCTTGGCTATAAATGAAAGAATTTTCGAGTCGGAAGCACGGTTCAGATTTTTTTGAGTTTACCAATGGATACGGTGGAATGGAATAACTATTAATAAAAAAATACAAACATTGGAACATAGAACCTCCTCCTTTTTTGAAACTATTTTGCTTTTTTGTAATGTCACCCATAATTACACACAATTTAATAACCTATATTGTATTAATTTATACAGGATGTAACATTTGAATCGGCCAGTATGGGTAGGTCTGAAACTTTGAGACATACGAAGATCTGTTCTTAGGAAACATGACATCGAATTTAGTAACAAGATAAACTGCATTCATACATTAAAATAAAAACTTGCGCTCAAAACGGGAATCGAACCCGGTTGTTTTTTAAAATAAAACTTACATTATTTCTATTTGGATATCGATAGTGTAGGTGATAAAGCAATAAATGTTATTATGACACTCGATTAGAATTAATACAATGCATTGTATTTAATATTCTTTAATAATATAAGTTTTATTTTTCAAATCGACCTGGTTCGATTCCCGTTTTGAGCGCAAGTTTTTTTTTAATGTCTGAATGCAGTTTTTCTTGTTACCTACTAAAATCGATGACATGGTTTCTAAGAACAGATCTTCTTATGTTAATTATAGTTTCAGGCTTTCCCATACTGACCGATCTGAATATTACACCCTGTATAGATAGTCTTGTTTAGAATCTATCTGACAAAGTAAGTATACATTATTCACTTTTAGGCACTTTCGTAGCAGTACCTACAATCAAAGTATTTGATTCCTGACCCGCGTTTACAGTAAATTCCATAATAATTTTCCTTGTGCTACACTAAGACATTTTCTGTGAAAATATTTAATCCCAAACAACAGTTAAACAAGGTACGCAGTACTATCTGTATAATTTTTTTCAGCTGCTTAAACGACAACACAAACCAATTTTGAAATCCTAATGAAATGGAACACCCAACGTCTCTATTCTAAAAGCGCAGCCGTTGATAGCTGCGTCCAATATCTACGAGCATGCATACATTTTAAACTAGACCAAACTTCGGGCTTAAGTGTTATCAGCGGGCTGTAATAGCCGCCGATCGGTTCTCGGTTCGAAACTAAAGTCGTTCATGGGGATCTCAAAATATTACGGTCTATAACGTGCCTGCGATAAGATAGAGCTGTGAGAAATGTCAGTTACTGTTTCGAATCGCTTTTAATATGCCCAGGGCTATTTTGATATGGATTGCGTGGAGCTGTTGTAATGTGTGGGAATTTGTAAATGTCTATTGAGAGTTATCAATGCTACCAAGCGGCCAGTGATATAGAGTAGACATTTTCGGTAGGCATCGTCGTCGATGTAACACCTTGATATCGATTAATACTACCTTTGTTATACTTGTCATTATAACATTGCTTTGTTATACTTGTCAGCATAACCCGGTGGGAATCGAGCTATTACGGCGTCAGGTTACTGTCAAGTTCATACTTGGACCAAAAACAAATGTTATGTATCTATTAAGTGACCTTATTTTTTTAGAGAACATGGTACCATTTTAAAATATCTGACAAAGCGTTGATAAGTTGATTTTTATTGGGCTTGATCAGAGATTTTTTTTTTAGAAATAACACAAACTTCATCGTTTCACCGTTTCTGAATTGGGAGAACGTGGTCTGAATCATAGCGAAACATAAACTTATAATTTAATTATTCCTATCTTAACCAACTAACAACAACTAGTGAAATGGAAGCCGTTTATTTTCCATCGGAAATTGGGTCTATAATTAGGCCGCCATAATATATTCTGAGTGGCATATTGCTGCGGTTTAATTAACAATTCGTAGCAAAACATCCGCGGCATAACTCAGTAGTGACTACGCCTATTTCACCCCTGGACAATTTCGAATGTGGTTCATAGCTAAATAAGTCCTTCAATTATTTTAGTTCCTGATATAAATTATCAGTCTATGACGTTACTGAATGGTAAAGGAATTTCTTAGTCGACTATACACGGGAATTTCTAATCGAATGTGATTTAATTCACAGATTAGTCGTCACGTAAAGGCCAGCTGGGATAAGACCATAGTCCAGCTTTGTATACAAAACTACATAAGTTGCCATCTATCTATGTAGATACCTATAACTACATACCATTCTTCTAAGCTACTTCCAACTGAGTTTAAACGTATAAATAAAGTATATAGCTTATTCGGCCATCAAGATACCATTTCGGTGCAGGATTAGGTTTCCAGCACCGTCGGCAAACGCCTCTATTATAATAAATACCAATTGTATCCGACACCAAACGCTGAGCTCGTCGTAACTAAGATTTTGTCTTCATCCGCCCAAACTACCTATTTATTACAAAAACAAGTTACACTACACCATTTAATCCGTAGCATGTCGTACGTTTGTACAAATGTGGTGTTGATTTTGTTACTTATAAAAATAACATGCATCTCTAGATTTCTATAAATGCTAGTTTGGATTGACACGTTCCAAATTGTTACGCCATCTCCTCTTAGCCGGAAAACAACGAAAAAGGAAACCTTTTGTCCAGTAGCAGGATACTTTATTAGCTGAATAAATAAAATGATATTCAATTAATAAAACTTAAAATTAATGACTTAAATTAACCGCGAACTATTTCGGACTATGTTGATTAGAAAAAACATAATTATGCTAGATGTTTCCAAATAAGCTGATGTATATTGTAAATTTCCTAATATGGGCATTGTTTAAAAAAACAAGGATGGGCTATTGGTTTTTTGTAGGTACATAAAAGACCAACGGTTACGACGTCATCGCAGACAGAACAACGAACGTGATTGCCACCCCTGCGTTAACTTCGTTAACACGAAATGAGCCTTCAATAGCTAAAGTTAAATTAGGTTAAAGCCAAAGAGGGGGTAACAAAATAGCTGTTTATATTCTTCTCCACCTCTTCGCTCTTTTACAAACCCAGTTAACATAATAGCTTGTTCGCAAATATAAGAAAATACGTTACCCGAAAATGTAAATTAAATTCAATATTACGGTTTAATTTTTGGGAAATAATTTTGCACACATTCAGTTAAGATTACATATTCTTACATTTCTGTTTTTGTTTCTTGGAAAACCCAAGAAATGAAAATTAGGCACTAAATTATGTTTCCCAAATTTTGGTTTAAATTTGCCACAAATATTGCCACAATTATAATTATAATTGAGAGTATTGTGTCATTTGCAATTGTGTCAAAAAATATGTATCTTTTCTTTCTTTGCATATTATGAGTAAGGAGTTTATTTTTTAAAATATTCTATCGATTATTTTTAACCGAGTTCGTCAAAAAATATCAAAGGTAATACTTACAAAAAGGGAGGTGAGGGGCTTACTTGTTATAATATCACCTAGAGAGCACGCTAAAAAACTAAATTTTAAACATTTAATTACATTTAATGTATTATTTCAGTTTATTTGTGGCAATTTTTTTTCTTTCTCTCTTTCTTTCTTTCATTCATCATCATCATCATGTCAGCCGAAAGACGTCCACTGCTGGACATAGGCCTCCCCCGGTCTTGTGCTTTTCGGATCCACCGCGATTTAACCAGGTCGTCGCTCCATCTTGTTGGAGGCCTACCGACAGCTCGTTTCTATCATTAATAAATCGTAATCTCGCGACCATTAGTGTCTATTCAAAAACATCATCAACAGTAATTCTGCTACAGAAAAAAATCCCGTAAAGATCAAGTGCTTAAACATGATGAATGACAATAACACACGTACTAGTGTCGCAACACATAAGATCGATGAGCGCTTAGTGAGATTCTTTTACCGATGTTTACTTGCTGTTTTATCTCCGCATTTTGTGTTCGTTGATCGTCACAATTCACTTTTTAACACACTGTGTACTAAGTGCTAACAGCGATCAATCATAGTATTACGTATGGCACGCGTCTTTAACTTTGCTGGGGGACCAAACGATTTTGATTCATATTTTAAACGCTAAAAGGACGACGTGTGTAGTTAAACTTCGTCGCGTGTCCTGTATGCGTGACCTACTCTTGAATAGCGACATCCTTTTGCGATTGTTGAACCAATATGTGCTGTACTGGTAGCACGATAAATTGGTGTCAGTGTTAAGCAATATGTAACAAGTTTGTCCTTGGTACGGACTTATTGTTCCTTAATTATTATCCAGGTTGGTTTAAAAATTAATCGGTCAAAGACCAAGGTAATGACTAACAGCACGAGACGTAAGGTCGAGGAAGACGGGCAGTCTATACAATATGTCGACCAGTATTTGTAATTAGGCCAATTAGTCTCTTCAACCATAGGCAGGACAAAGAAGTCGAAAGACGGATCCAAAATGCGTGGAAGAGCTATTGGTCTAACAAGGAGCTGCTGAAGGGTGAACTTCCTTTAGCCCTAAAGCGAAGACTTGTCGATGTATGTATACTGCCTGTCTTAACTTAAATGAATTATTCTTAAGCAACACGTGTACTCGTACATATAATCGAATAAAGCTTAGAGCTTTTTAAATGTTATTTGGCTATTGGAAAGTTAATTATTATTAAACTATCATGTACTTTATAAAAATTCAAAGATTTGTCATGTCCCAGCAGTGGGACGTATGTAGGCTAGGATGATACATAATTATTTTGACGTTAAGTAGATAAACGAAATAACCTGTCAGTGCTATTCCTAGCTTAATTGCGGTCTAAAATAAAATGAGATGATAATTATTTATAATAGGTATAACTGGCAAGATTCTAAAACTACTGTGCTGTGTTATTTCGTATAAAGACACATTTATTAAAATTCACATTTGAAATTTGTCTTAACAGTGTGTTCATTCACAAAAAGCTAAAGCATGGTGGAACCCCGTCGGGCGTGTAACGAAAAACTTTTTTATTTTTTTATATTAAATTTTATTCAGCAAACTTCTGCTCGTAAAAACATGGTAGCAAAGGCATACGAGAAAATAAATAATAACAATTTCAAACTTTTTATTTTTCAAACCGTACAACGAGCTTAATACCCGCTGTCAATCATTATCGCATGTAGGGGTGCCGCTCACGTTCACGCAACTAAATTATAAGAGTGCTTTAAAACATTTCTATTTAGAACCACGTAACTGATAAAAAGTTTGAAAATATTACGTTTAAAGTATAAAAAACTAGCCTTGACCTGCGGCTTCGTTTGCAAAAATCATTCAAAGTGTCAAAGTCAAAATATCTTTATTCAATTTAAGCTATATCTCTATACATCACAAGTATTTAACACAACTTTATTTTTAACACAGTAGGCATTCTGGTACATCGGGCAGTTCAGGGTCAAAATTTAAAGTGAAAATGCCCATCTGTATCATTCGATAAAAGGTAAAGGTATGTGTAGCAATTTTCAATTCAATCTGTGCAGTTGTTTCGGCAAAAATTGGGTATGACAGGCGGACAGACCGACACATAAATGATGATGAAGGGTTTAATTTTTTTCATTTTGAGTTACGAAACCCCGAAAATTGCATCTTTCCCATAGACAAATAGATAAAAACATTACTAAACATGAAGGGACCTTCAGTGTTGTTATGTGTACTCCTAATATTTTATATTTCGCATGACGTCACAACAGCCTGCATTTGATGAGTCCGTCTTACCATCTTGATACCACTCCCGCAATGACATCGTTATGCTATTAAACTTACTGCTTTACAGTACCTTAATAAAGATAAAGACATAAAACCAGCCTTTGCTATCTACAATTGCCCTTAATTTCAATTTTAACTACCCGTAATGAATACTAAGTCCATTGCAATTTAAATTGAATGATAATGTACGATTCGTATTTATGTTATTTTATGTGCTTTTAAGCACTTATGATTAAAATACGATAACACAGCCATTTTTATTCACTCTAGAACACGACTACCTACTTAATTAGGTAACTTACGTTAAGTATTGTGCGATAATTAAATATGGATACTTCATACAATGATTATAGTTCATTGATATTTTGATCTGTTAAAGTAATTATACATATGTATGTTCCACTTTATGATTGAAGAGTATTTATTGACATATAATGCTTTTATTTAAGTACTTATTTTATTGTTTTTTATTTTATAAAACTGAGTTTTTTATGACTTTTAACCAAAGGTAATCAAACTTACCTGCGGGGTTTTATTAGAATTAATCCTAAAAGATTGTGAGAATGGCGCAGTATTATGTTTATTATGAAAAACTAAATTATGGCTAGGTATTGAAAATAGGGCCAGTAGATACATTTAAGAGCAACAAGAAGATCCAATATTTTTCTCATTATCTAGTGGTTAACGGGGAAAACTGACTTCAGTTGTTAGAACTTTAGCACAATATTATGTCTTTATATAGGAAAATTAACGCCCCAGTTCAAAGTAGCCATTTTGGGAAGTTTGTACCAAGATTGACAAAATAAGGTACTTGAGTCACATATTACTAGTCGAGTAATAGTTTTTAGTCCACGTGTTGGTTCGAAACACGTCGAGCATACTTCAACTATTATACGTGAGCGATCGATGTACCTTCTTTTTTTTAATGTTTATGTCAGCGTCTCACGGTACTTTAATCGAAAATATACCATGAATTAACTCTGTTACGATTACGTGTAACGTTTATGCAACAAACCATTCTTCTATCGCTCGATATGTTCACTATAGTTACGAGTACAATTCCAATGCAATCATAGCTTCATCAGTTTTGCGGCTCACCTGCGCCAAGCCTGACGGCCCCCAATAATTACCATCGGTGACATGAGCAACAACCATAACGTGTTCACAAAAATGTATAGAACAGAATACGCGTGTGTCACACTAATCACTACATAAGGATAGTAGGTATATGCCTGGACTGTTTAAGAGCTAACATTGACAGCTATTGAATCAGTTAAAAACTAATTAGTACTCAGGCGTGAAAAAAACCGTGCCAATCAAAGTCACGGTAAAGCCGTATGGTTAACTTTTCATAACGAGGTAATACCTCTATTGATTGCCAACTTGTCTACTCATATAGTTTATCTACTTTACCAAATCCCAGCACGTCTACAAAACACGTCTTCATCGAAAGACAAAAATAACGCCGAACCGTCACCTTCATTTGTCTTTCACACCGCCCCCTAATTAATAGAAACACCTATCGATACCTATCGCTTAACCACTATCCCACATAAAGAAGTCAGGTCACGAGTGTACGATTCGGGTGCCCACTTGTTTGAGAAAACCGGAAATAAATATTCTCGAGTACGACTAATTGGTTCCCGTTGGATTCGACAGGCGTCCTCCCGGCCCCGCTCTGCGGTCCGCCGCATAATTTATTGAGTCGGCTGTACTGTGGATTGCTAGCCTTATATTTACGGGCCCACGTGGCAAATCAGCTGTTATGTTAGGTTTAGTAAATTATAGCCTCAGGCGGCCGTGCCATTTAGATAACTAGTTTGAAGTGATGGAACTGAAATCTGTGAAACTTTTTTACAATAGGTAAATTCTTAAAATTTTCGTGAATCTCATTCACTGCAGCGGTTGTTGTAATCAAGTAGTCTATAACTAAACGTGACCACGGCCGCCGCAATGTGGCTGAAACAATGAGGTAATGTGTGTACGTAAATACTACATACAGAGGATCATACGACTGGGAGCAACTTTGTTTTATAGTATGTAAAGACGCACACATGCATCATGTTTTTTAAACATTGTGTCAACCGTAAATAGTTAATTACCCCTGGAATTAATTTTAAATTTTGAGGTTAGTTTATCACATTGACCCAGCGGCGACAGATACCGTTTCTTACACTCACGAGTAAAATAAACTCAATCTCATAAAGTTTTCAGCACAGCACCAGCTTTATTTACTGTTCAGCTACATTTGCGTCAATGTTCAAGGTAAACACAATTTCCACGGCGCTGGTTCGCGCTCGGTTCTTAAATAAGCCCGCAACAAGAACCTCACTCGTAAAACATTAAATTGATCTTGAATAATTCCAGCCGCGGAAAATTGTAGATCCGTTTTTCACATCTTTAGCTCAACGTTTTTGCCCATTTGGATTCCGGACCGTACCCAACTGAGCCTGTTATCCTCTAACTTTGCCTTCTCGTGGAAAAACTCGTGCTATTACCGTAAATATCAATTTGTATGAAACTAGAGGGAGGAGCCGCCGAGCCCGCTCAACTTTCTGCTACAGTCAGTTACAAATTGAAGCAGCTCCTCGCAAGGATTCGGATTTTTAATGCTGTCTTTGATAAATTATGGAAAGATGACCTTCTAGCGCTGACGAACTTTTCACTTTAATCTTCTTCCCTCTTCGTTACTGGGCCCTAACGCAATATATATCCTGGTATGATGTATCCTCTGCTGTAAAAGAGAAACATTTTAACGACAGTGGAGTCAGAAGTTGGACTATTAACAATGTTAAAGCTTAGTGTTAATTTTACAAGATGTTTTATCTGACTATCACAGTAAGTGGCTTTCTGTAGGCAAGGCTTTTCACAATCCGTGTTGAAATTAAGTAATGGGGTTGTTGCTGCTCGCTTTTTGTGTGGAGTTCATTTCGTTCAAATGTTCACCTTGTAAAAATCTAATTCTCTTCTAAATTAAAGTTAATGTGACATTGGAATCGCCCAGCTTTGTGCTGCCAAGGTGGACACAGACAGTCCCACAGGGTAGGGGAGTCGTTGTCGCAATAAATTCTTTACTCAATTCGATTCTACTACGAGACATGTTTACAGTATAAACATGGAAGAAAAGTATCCACTTTCTTTCGTTCAGTGTTGCCGCATAAAGTTTTAACTAAAGTACCTTCGGCGCCTATTTTATACATTTTATACTACGATCATACGGAAAAAAATGTTCATGTGGCCTCTGCTGTTGTTAGTTGGGGATTTTATGATCAATTTTTAGCTTTGCATTATACTTACTTGTGGATTTAGTCAATATAATAGAAGGGTTTCTCGGGGGAAATGTATGCACAGTCAAGCAAAATTCCTAGGCAACTGCTTGTAATTGTGATATCATTAAACAATAGACATCGTTTAAACTCTGATAATTTGGCAATAAAATTTTCGCCAATAATTTAGAGAATCAATAGAGTCTTTGTAGTAATAGATGTAAAAAAAATGTTATGCAACTGGCTTACAAAGGTACAGCACTATTTACTGAAGTACTGTGTGGACTATTAATGTTTAAACTTCGTACACATCCACCACCTATGTGTCCTGAGGGACGTGTTTCAACAAAGCGCACAATGAAACTCCTGATTCTAGTGCTAATGCAAATTTAATAACTAGGTACCCAAAGTTTCCAGTTCAGCTAATAAAGAGCTTTCCGTGACCCCTCACGACCCTTGTCAACATAGTTTGAACATATTAAGCAACTATCGCCAAGTGCACACGCCGAATACGACCTACTTCCTAGTAACAATTAGGGGGATTAAACCGCCTTTGACACAAATTTACTTCATTATGACTGGATAATTGCATAATTTCTTAAATTACTTGACACACAGTGATGAGTAGTATTCTAATTAATAAAAGAAAAAGGCAAATCCTAATAGTCGAATTTTAAGTCGTACTTTATGTGCGGCTGTGCGGGAGAGTTTGAGTGAGATCCCAATTTGAGAGATTAAGAAACCCAAAAAGTAGTTACTTACGAGGTACTTCTTATTTACATATTTACCTATAACATTTTTAATAAATACCTACCTGTTTTTGATCGGCTTATAATCATATTTTTTCTGCCAATATGCTATCAATAATTATAAAAATAAAAACAATTGAAGAAGTATAAAAGACTTCTAATTTGGCAAATTTATATTCATTTAAAAATAATCGAGTCTTTAGATCTTCTTTCTTTTTTTTTTCTTTGGGTCTTCGAGTTTTTAATATGAGTCTTTAGATTTTCATTTTTTCATACAAATTAAATACTCATATAAATGCACGCCATCCTAGAATACAACTGACATCGCCTGTCACCCTACAAGCAACAAGCATTTTGCTTTACATTGCTTCTTCGCATAAACTTAAAAGTGTAATAAGAATTAAAAAAAATATATATATATTTTTTAAATTCACTGATCTAATATTGTTCAGATTGACGAGTATGATACCGGATATGGCCTGTAATATGAGAAAATAATTAAAACATAAATCATACTCCTCAATCTGACTTCAGCGACTTTTAAAAATAATTCGTTTTTTAATTTTTATTACACTTTAAAGTTTATTCGAACAAGAAATGTAAAGCAAAATGCTTGATGTTTGTAGCGTGACAGGTGACGTCAGTTGGGTCCTAGGATCGCGTACATTGATTGCATTATTTAATTTGTATGAAGAAAGGAAAATTCAAAGACTCCATTAGTTTTAAAAGTCGCTGAACTGATGTGGTTTGGTTTGACGAGGACGGTCTATGTTTAATTTTTTGCTCGTATTACAGGCCACACCCGGTGTTGGGATCTGATCTTTTTTTTATTCTTCCACAAGGACAAAACCACGGCCACTGGCTAGGGCGAAATACAAAGGACTAAATTAAGTAAGTATAATTATGTCTAACCTTAAAAACCTACGTTTATATTTTACCGCATTCAATGAAAAAGGACCGGCAAAATTAGGTTTTAAGTGATCCCTCAGGCCGCTGAGGTGATCTTGGTCGGTCAACTTTTCCACTTCATTTAACTTCTTTACTTATATTGTACATAATGGCAGAAAGTCGGGGACTTCAAAAAGATTTAACAATGCCTATTTCGAGGGGTCTTTTCCTGTCTATTTCTGCATTTATCTCTGACAAGGCTTTGTGATACGCGCTGGAAGGTTTTGAGCAGTACCGATTATTACATTTGTCCGAATACAAGAAACCGGGTTAATTTGGGTTGTATTATGAGTAGGTATAATAGATTGATTAAATATTTACTCATAGTTAGTTAAATATCATGGACGGGATTTATCGCGCTAAACACACAAATAAAATTTACCTCGACGTTTCGATCACATTACAGTGGCTGTGGTCATGAGTGTGGTCAGATCTACTAATGAATGAGTGAAAATCACGAAAGTTTAAAACATAAATATTCTTCAAGTACCTAACTTGTTAAAAGTATTTCAGCTAGATTACTAATCGATTTTATAATTACTGCTACCATTACCGGGACTAAAGGTCGCCCAGGTACACTATTTAATGCCTCATCTTCGCGTTAATAAATGAAAAAAATCCTCAGCCAATCTCAGCACTTCAAAGCGAATTATAAATCGAAAGATCAGAGTACGAAATCAAATTAAAGATATTCCTCAAAAGTAACTATACAGGCAAATGAATGTATTCTCTATAGAGGAATAAAGCTCCGCGAGATTCCCAAGTTTAATTATGAAGTTAATTAGGTCGGTTTGATGAAAAATTCAAATCCTCACTCAAGTTAATTTCCTCAGAATCTCTGGAAGCATTTTCTTATTCACATTCTGCCAGATGAATTTAATCCAGATGAAGGGAGCTCCTCAGCAATCGTCATTAAGTAACTAATGATTACTCGACACCGTGTTAGGACATCAATTATTTTCTTTCGAGTGTCATTAAAACTTAATGGAATATGTAAAGGTAATTTGGGTTTCGTAAAAAAATTGCATTTTTCAAGCATAAATAATAGACTGCGTGCGTTATTAACTTGACGGCTTCTTTGCTCTTCTTTATTTTACTTTACACATTTATACCGATTGTGGCCTGTAATATGAGCAAATGATTAAAACATAGATCATACTCGTCAAACTGAAAACAACATTAGTTCAGCGAGTTTTAAAAATAATTAGATTTTTAATTTTTATAACACTTTTAACTTTATTCCAATAAGCAATGTAAAGCAAAATGCTTGATTTGTAGCGTGACAGGCGACGTCAGTTGTGTTCTAGGATGGTACACTGATAGAAGTATTTAATTTGTACGAAAAAAGGAAAATTTAAGTACTCCATTATTTTTAAAAGTCGCTGAACTAATGTTGTTCAGTTTGACGAGGACGATCTACGTTTGAATTTTTTGCTCCTATTACAGGCCACACCCGGTATATTATGTATGTTACTGCTCAGGAAAAAAATGTAGCTTATGTTAGGGCCGGTACGTCTGTACTGCATTGCAACTGCATCGCGACTGCAACTGCCGACTGCCCAAACATTTGTGCCTACTGCAATGGAACAGCAGTACCAGCGTCGTCTGTTGGCACTTATACGTCGCATTTGCAATACAGTCCGTCTGTACTGGTCTTTAATTATGGCCACGTCCATGACCTACAACACGGAAGTTTAGTTTATATATACAAATTTAACAATAACACGAAATATATTTAAATTGTTTGAATTCTAATTAGCCACGGGTACAGACTAGTTTGCAAAATAATCTCAAGAATCTTACCTACAATGACTAATCATAGCAGAGTTTTCAACGAATCCGCCTGTCTCACCCGAGACACAATTATTAGTTGAAAATTAATGCAAAGCGCATTAAGTCAATCTAACGACATGTTTATGAGCTGTGACACAAAGTGGGACGTGTATACGAAGAATAAATCTGTCACGATAGTTAACGCCCGGTCACAAATTGTAATTTACCGTCGTGTGTGCCGAATGAATAGTTAAACTTTGCTATTG
The DNA here is from genome assembly GCF_025370935.1 of Choristoneura fumiferana. Taxonomy (NCBI): domain Eukaryota; kingdom Metazoa; phylum Arthropoda; class Insecta; order Lepidoptera; family Tortricidae; genus Choristoneura; species Choristoneura fumiferana. The sequence continues at coordinate 8,873,823 of NC_133478.1, forward strand.
GTGCTCACTGGCCGACGGTTTTGCTATCATTACAATATATATACCTTGCCTTTTGTTGTAATTTAAAATTCTTGTCGGCGTAGCTTTTGAACAGCAAGTTTGGACAAATAACCAAAGCAAAACATATTATTTTGTTTAATTATTTCATTCTACATCATTAGACTGTATGTATGTAATATTCAAAGGTTGAAATTTGTGACAATTCATCTTAATTGTGAGTAGAAATATTCTTATTATTTATCTAATAAATAACACGTAATATATACAATAATTAACAAAAACAAATAAAAATAGAACTAAAACTAACTTACTCTAATCCTAAAAATCTATTTACAAATATCACCCAAGTCGCTGCTATTGGGCAGGGTGCACATAAGGCTGGCTGCGTTTCCTCGTTGATGGCAAAGCCAATACGCTGACCGAGGAAAGAGCCAGCCCTATGGTCACCAGAGGAACGGGCAAGCATGTTATTAAAAAAATTAAAAGTTTTTTTGCTTCGGGTCCCCACGGACCAAGAGTTTCAACAGCAAAAGCCGCAAATATTAAGTTGTATGCCAGATTCTCATATTTACGGCATTTTGCTGTTTCGACCGTTGCAGCCGCTGCACCGCACCAGCCTTCAATGATGCCTTAGCAAGATGAGCCGGCACCAATGTGTCCACACATGTGGCGTCCCAAATAAGCGGCCGTCCAATTTGCCAAGGAACAAGCGTCTTCTTACTGAATATGGTGAAATTTTTATTTGATGGAAAAGAAATATCCCACTATAAATTTTGCATTGATTTATACAGACCTAACAAAATTCTAGTTAGGTACCTAACCATAAAGTTGAAAGTGAGTAAAATTTGGTTTGCGAGATTTGCTTTTTCTAAAAAGGGCGCTAAAATATCGTACCGATTTTATAGGTAGACAGATAATGTAGCCAAAACATTGTCTATCTAAACTAATAAACTCAAAATTTACGTATTTTTCTATTAATTTTAACTTGACTTTATTTAATTTACGAAAACGCCCACGCACGACATATATTATTATTACTCAATAATTTCAGTGAAGAGATCGTTATACATATATCACTAATCATGTCAGCAGCCACAGAGCCCACATACATTCATTTGTAAATCTTCGCTAACAAATCAGAAAGGCCACAATGCGAGCGAATCGCTCCGTTTATGTGTCTTATTAAAACTTTAAGTTTAGAGGCAAACCTGTCAAATTGGATCCAATGCCCTACAGACTTGGCTTGGCTTGGCTCTAAGGCTTGACTTGTAGTTTGTCAACTCCAATATTTAACTTGTTTCCTGCAGTCCCAAAGTTCTATCAAGAGCACAATGGTTTAGAAAATAGACGACATTCTCGTGTGTTAGTTCTAAGTTGCTTTACGGTTCGCGTTTGAAAGGAACGCCGTGATATATTACACTGAAACGTTGAAAACTGATAGTGCGTCATAAATTGAATTTTCCGAGAAATGTTTTCAATTTAAAACTATAGATATAGGGTAAGTAATAGAATTTTACAGTTGTAGAGATTTAAATTTATATAGTTGCCATCTGGTTTAGTGGCGGGGGAGACTTTCCGAATTTCAATATCGCTACTGGCTTAACCTATGAGTTCCCACGGGCATGGATGCACTTTTCTTCTGAAGAAACTGGCTTCGCTTAAAGGTAAAAGTAAAATTGAAAAGCAGTACATCTTGTAAAGTCTTTTATAATTTGGACTATTATGAACTAATTATGAACTTGAATAACTAAGTAATTAATACTAATACGTGGCTTCACACGCGGGTTAGAGCTAATACAGGCTACTGAGGTATTTAAAATGACCCCACATTGCGTATATTTTGCCTAGGACAGGGGTTCTGCTAAGGGTGAAGCCAAACGACTTTTGTATAAAACCGAATGCAGCAGAAATGACGCGACCAAAAATACGCGTCTCACAGCTCAAAAAATGACGCTCGTCTGGCTTCACCCTAATACTGAATATTCATAAATACTTGCAAATTTGTATGGAAGCCTCGGTGCACAATCCCGACTCGCACTTGACCGTTTTTTACATGTTTTCTTATAATCGTATTCGTTTCCGTAATAACTGAAAGACGACCTGAGAAATCATTTCCCCTCTCATCTCCCGTGGAAATGTGCTAGCTCATCGGGGCTTAATGAAAGCTGAGGTAAAAACTTTGCTTAACTAGGTTCAGTTAGGGCTTTAGTTCACGTTTTACTGGGCTTCGTATTCTTATTACCTTCGTATGTGCTTAATGTCCTAAGGTTAAAGGGTTAAGTAAAAGTTTATAACTAAGAATTTTCTCTTGTCCGGGTGAGCGGTTATCCAATGGAGTGCTGAAAATTTCTTGATACAGCATAGATGTCGCTAGTATCGCTGCTTAAGTGACTAAATAAGAATGAGATATTGGTGCATAGGAGAAATTCGAGTCTGTACAACGGTTTCTCCTATGCACCACAACGGTCCAGCGGTTAACGGTATAGCACGCGGCAATGGAGTGCTGATCTTAATCTGTATTTCTATATGGGTTTTACAGGATGACAGCATTCGGAATTGAAATAAAAAATACAAAAAAAGATTACAGAATTTTAGTTTTGTAATAACCCATTGTATTAACTTAGCTTCGCTAATTAAAATGTAATAATTTAAGGAAATGCGCGACATCCGACACACAGTAAAATGGATTGCCTTTTTGGAGTCGTATGATAAATATTAATGATAAATATTATTAAGCGTAGAAACTCGTTTAAAATTTTAATTTAATTAAAAAAATATATAATAATTAATCAAAATAAACAGATATATTTAGTTAAAAAAAGCGACCAAGTGCGAGTCGGACTCGCCCATGAAGGGTTCCGTAGCAGCAAGTAACGTAATATAAAAGTTTCCTTTACTTTACGATTTATAACGTATTAAAAAAAACTACTTACTAGATCTCGTTCAAACCAATTTTCGGTGGAAGTTAGCATGGTAATGTACATCATATATTTTTTTTAGTTTTATCATTCTCTTATTTTATAAGTTACAGGGGGGACACACATTTTACCACTTTGGAAGTGTCTCTCGCGCAAACTGTTCAGTTTAGAAAAAAATATATTAAAAACCTGATTATCATTTTTGAAGACCTATCCATAGATAGGTACCCACACGTATGGGTTTGTTTTTTTTTTCTATTTTTGTGTAAAAATCTTAATGCGGTTCACAGAATACATCTACTTACCAAGTTTCAACAGTATAGTTCTTATAGTTTCGGAAAAAAGTGGCTGTGACACACGGATGGACAGAGAGAGACAGACATGACGAATCCTTAAGGGATCCGTTTTTTGCCATTTGGCTACGGAATCCTAAAAAGAGTCTAATTAAGAACCGAATTTTTCCTACAAAAATTACCATAGTGGAACAGTTATCACAAAACAAGTTAGTCCATGCATCGTTATGTTATATCAGCATATCAAAATATATCATTATAATAATAAATTATACAGTTGCTTGAGTAAAATTTTAAATAGTACAGACTTACTATGTATGTCAAACACATCAATGAACTTTATCAATTTCGATAAAAATGCATTCCTATCTTCATTAAAAATGTATGTACATCTAAACCAAAAAGCCGATTAACGATAAATATCCCTAGCTATCGGTAAAATGTCCAGACGGTTCTTAAGTAGATAAATGATATAATCCAGTATTGCAAAACAACATTACTCTAGGTACCTATTTATCTGTACGTACATGTTATGTATTTATGTATCGGAATAGATTTCAACACAGAATATGTATTCGGGTAAACAAAACACTACATGAAAGGGGCCATCTTCACGGCCGGTCTATCCATTCTTTATCTTTAACTACCCAATTCCGTCAGCATAAAAAGCGCTTTCTTGCCATTTAGCGCTGTTTTCGTCCTTTTTACCTCAAAACCCAGGCTATAACACCTCTCCGGGGTGCGGTAATATTTGCATTTAGAGCGAACGACTGATATTCTGACCTTATCGGAGGAAGATTGTGTTTGGGGCACGAATTCTGATGACACAGGCGGGAAGATACGAAGTGTGCGTGTATGCGTCGAATGGAAGCTCATCTACGGAGCCACTGGTTGATGTAGGTATGTCAATTGACTCAGCTTACTCCAGCTAGTCTTCTTCTTATTCAAGTACAATCAGTGAAGGTCGGCTATCAGCAGATGGGACTTCTCTGTCCTGTGCAAAGCGGAATAGCTCGGACACGCTCGCAATCCCTGTCCACTCCCGGATGTTACGGCGCCACGACTTCTTTCTCCACCCAAATCGCCTTCTGCCAGGAAACTTGCATGTCATAATTAAGCTATACCTACCATGTCTACATAAGCAAATGATCGAAGTATGCCGATTTGCGTCTCTTCATGATGGTCTAAAGTTCCCGCTTCTGTCGAGAAAAAGATGACGATGTATTTTTAATAATAAATGTTGCAATATTTCAGCAGACAGTTGGATTAATCATCTGAACATAAAATCTTTTTAATAGTATTTTTAGCTCCAAAAGAGATTAAGTCTTTGTCGCAGTTCCTATACTTTTAACATGGACCAATCTCGGAAAATATTGGTCAATAACAATTAAAAAATCCTCAAGAATAAAAAGGTTGCCAAACCATCTATTAAAATAATTTGTTTTGATTCTGGAACAATAAGTTACAGTTGTATTATTATAAAAATTATAAATATGGTTTGTCACCGGTTTCTTGAAACAATTAATTGGTAGGTACTATATATAACTTCTTGCTTGATGCAACCATAAGTTTTATTTGTTGAAACAAAAAAAGTGTAAGCGACGTTAGAGAGGAACTGAAAAAGTGCCAGCATATTAACAACAACAAGCCCCTTCCGTAACTTCGTTCAACGGTACCTTACCTCGCAGAGAATCCTTTGTAACAAGCAATAGCGATACCTACTGATTACGATTCTAGTATTCGCACTACATTGAAAACAGTAACAATTCAGGAAGTCAAATTTGTATTGATATTTTATATCATTTTAGGTTAATTATGCTTAAAAATAATTGCATTTGTAACATATTATCAACATATGATTGGTTTTTTGGAGTCTTTGGTATTTTTTATTTCAACTCCAAATTTGTTACCTTTACGGGTATCCCGTGAAACCATATCGAAAATACAAACTGAGACATGAATGCACAGAAAACCAAAAGTTCTTCTGTGCATCCGTGTCTCAGTTTGTATTTTCGATATTTATCAACAGTTTTAAGAATTGTCCGCATGCCGGTAACACTGTTATAGACACACATTTAAAAATGGCCCATACATTATAAAGTCTATGATCAAAATTTTTCCAAATTCCGTCATTCATGAAACTGCCCCGACGCACTTTAATCAAATCAAACCCACGAACTAGGTAAAAGTAAATTTTTCAAAGAAAGTAAAAATACACCAACATTTAACAAAGTGTCCAACGAAAATAAAATTATTGGCAAAACGCCACGAATCCAAGTCAGGATTGCATGGCAACTCTATGGAAGAGAAAATTGTCTATTGCTCTCAGAAGACTTTCAAGCTACGACTCGTTATGCTCTCTTGTATATAATTAATTCAGTGCCTGTATTACTATTACAATACTGTACTATTGTATATGTACTAAATGTAATTAGTTTACTGTTCGCTTGAGCGCCTTTGGGTTAATTATGCTTTTCGTTCCCGACACCTATCACGACCCATGGCTTATTCACGCGCTTACTCCGGAGGATTGGTAGAAAGTTTATTTATTTAATTTGGCCGTGAATGGTTATCGTCCATGACCAATTTACGTGGACATAATCCAATTCCATTTACGCATATGATCGGTCCCGCCTGATTGTACTTAAAGGGAAAAATGACCCGATAATTTATTTTTAATCATCTGATAAACCCGGCACCTTAGAAAAGCCTGCACTCAATATTTTAACATCGCCGTGTAGAAATTAAACAGTTTACGTTATAAATAATTCCTGGTCTACACGACAAGGTTTTAGTAATCCGTAAACATTTGAAATTTGCATAGTTAAAAGCGTTCGTCGGGATAGGAATTAGTGTTCGAAATGGCGGCTAAATTTAAATCCAATTTCTTTCCTTACTTAAGTTCGCGCAAATAAAGGCAGCTCCGAAGATCCTTTTCACAGCGGGCTTAAACTATCCGCGCTGTCTACTACGTCCACTTATTGCTATTACTCGTTTTCACCAAAAGTTTTGTAAGTCCTTGAATTAATATGGCACAATCTAAGTTTATTGCACCATATATAACATTTCCTAGTGTTCATAAAAGTTAGAAATAAGTGGTAAAAGTTTTTAACACTATTTTTTTACGTAACAATGGACGCAACAATCTCATACATTTATTATTGGGATAGTCTAACCTTAATTTAAAATTCCACCGGCATACCTCGTTGTTTTGATTATAATGTAAAGTGCGCATTTATCGCACGATTATATTATTATTCATTATACGGCTCATCAATAATTCGGATAATTTGGTTAAGGACATTTGATTACTAATAATTAACTTTTAAATATTGTTGTTCACATACTTTATAAACTGATTTAATCAGGTGATTAAACCTTTTTCTTTATTAAGGGTTTATTGTTTGTATATTGATATCCAGTAGGTTATTTAGTAACTTGAAAATCTTTTAATTAAGTAAAATAAAATGTGCTTAAACTTTTTAGTTTAATTGTTATTTTAATATGAGTACAAGAAAATGTTGCCTATTGCTTTATCTATAACTATAGATTTTTACTGCCATAATTTTTTTTTGAGTATTGTTTTACCATTTGAGTTCTTGTAGAATATTTACATGCATTTTTTCTTTTTCTAGTATTCTTTGTTAACTATTTTCATAATATTTATTTCATATTTTAGTATTTATAAGGTCTTATTTCAGTTTTTTAAAAGTGTTCACAGTCGCATCCGCCCACTTCAGGATGAGGTGGTACGGGTACGAGGATGTGGGCAGTATTTAAATGGTGCCCACCACATACAGTTCAATCTAGACTAAAAATAAATGTGTTTTGCGACATGTTTGATAATGTACAATAGGTTTAAATAAATAAATATCATAGGACAATTGACACCAATTGACCTAGTCCCAAACTTAGCAAAGCTAATAGATACTAGGTAACGGATAAACATACTTATAAAGATGAATATATACTTAAATACATGTTTAATACATCCAAAACCCGAGAACAAACATTCGTATTATTCATACAAATATCTGCCCCGGCCGGGAATCAAGGCGGGGGACCTCAAGCTTCGTGGTCAGGTACTCTAACCATTTGGCCATCCGGTCGTCAAGGTTTGTCCGTTAAACCCTATTTAGACAAAGAACCCCCGATGCAAGATCACCAAATGAGTTTTTATTTAGACGACTGAACTATTTCATTTTTACTCGTCTGTCTGAATAAAGGTTATGTTTTTCAAGCTTATATAATGTAGGTATGTACGTTTATGTCTATTTCTTAGACACCCTTTGTGGCCTACATGGCCGGACGAATTTCAACTTATGAACTGTCCAGTCGTTGCATTAGACGTTACACATACAAATACATACTACGCTCTAAAAGCTATATACGGATATTTTGATAAACGGCCATTGTGTAAAAACATTTTAGTATCAGCAAAGCCCTGTGTCAAATTTACGTAGCGTCTGGTCACCTTCTAATGCTCAAATGGGGACCCCCTTTTTTTACCCGACTGCCACAAGAAGGGTTATGTGGCATAGGTAACCTCAACCACTGGTAAATGAAAATTGGCATTCTTATAAAAGACTGAAGAGCTTAAAATTAAACCGGAGGCGACCGCCGCAAAACCAAGTTGGCCTTACTAAATGCCTGGACATCTGCCAAAGTAAACTCAGCCCAAGTTTAATGTAATTTCGTCCTACTTTGGAAACAAATCTCATATTCTGAGTTGCAAGATTGCTCTGCTTGATATGTTCAATATTGCCAAAAATTTGCACGGAATGTTAACAATTTAAACGTACGTATACAGATACTAAATAACTGATGTTTGTTTGTTCCAAAACAAACAAGTCAAATTCAAAAGTTATCGTTATACGCGTATAGGTAGAGTCATTCACGATGACGCGTGCCGTGGTTCTTATTAAGTACCTACAATGTCATTAATGGCTTATTTCGACAAAATCACGCGTCTTCGTTGATGGCACTAGGTATAGTACTGTGCGTTATGTATATTTTGTAAGCTTTCATTCATCACACATCACCCTTACATCGAACAAACGAGCGATAATCAGTTAATTAGGTAATTTATGTCAATTTTAAGCTGGTATCAACATATAACTAGGTCGTTCCTGTTATCACAGACGGGATTCATATATACGTAGTTCGTGAGTGCTGCCAACGTCGTCAAATAAATTTTCGTCAACAAAAAGATCCCTGAAAACCTCAGCGAAAATACGGGCGTATTGTGTGATAAAAAATCTCATATGTTCTTTCATGACAGGTGAAATGAAGAGAGGGCTAGAAAATACACATTGAACATAACGAAAAGCACCTCCTGGAAACATTATTATGACAAAATATTTTATAAGGACAAATATGTATAGCTACGAACGAGCGTGCTCATACAATTTACATTTTGATCGCAACTGTACTCTCTCCTCGTTTTAGTGAATAAATAAAAATGTTTGAATGACTAGCAAAACGACAGGTACTAGAAGTTTTCTTGTTAGAAAACCAATTAAGTTTCAGATGGTTAAGTTGCTTGTAAAATTATAAATTTATGAGTCACTAGCCGTCGCCTGCGGCTTTATCTGCGAAGAATTCGTTTAATGCGCCTAATCTATACTATTTTGGGGGTATGTCCTTTTTATACTCTAAAACTTTCTCCATACCAATAACAAACACAGTAGTCGCATACTCGCATTCGCAAATAAAAAATACGATATTTGTATGTTTGTGTATATTTAAGTATATAATTATAATAATAATAATATCACGAGACAATTCACACAAATTGACCTAGTCCCTAAGTAAGCTTAGCAAAGCTTGTGTTATGGGTACTAAGCAACGGATAAATATAATTATATAGATATATACATACATAAATACATATTAAACACCCAAGACCCGAGAACAAACATCCGTATTTTTCATACAAATATCTGCCCCGACACGAGAATCGAACCCGGGACTTCAAGCTTCGTAGTCAGGTTCTCTAACCACTAGGCCATCTGGTCGTCAAAATTATGTATGTATGCATTATTATATCTTTATGTTTGAAAATCGCCATTATTATACCTCCTCGTCTTAATTCCTTTTCGACATTATTATTCCTCGTCATTTTTCTATGTCGTCGTTATTATTATTCAACATTTTTATACTTCGACTTTTTTATGTTTGGAAAATCGACATTATTATAACTCGTAATTTTTCAATATAGACAATAGTCGCCTAAAGCCAATACGCAACCACCTAAATATAAGTATAAACAGTACCTAGCAGGGCGAAGTCTTAATGGCTTGCGTACATATTTTGCATCCGTCTATTTTGCGATTGACTAATTTTTTTTATTCCCTATAATGTAACGTAAGGACTAACTGTGCTGTAACTGTTGTAAGGCAATTTAAGCTTAATTGATTTTCATCATCTAAGATAATTAAATTTGTATTAGAGTTAAAACTTTGATTATGTTCGCTTTCATTTAATATAGGTACACAACACAAGACAAATAAAAAAAATATCGGAAAAAAGTCCAGCATTTTTCGAATTGGAGGTCTCAAGCATTTTAATTTAGACGAATTGTGTTTGCGACGATAAAAGTAAAGAACTACCTCCAGGTTGCGATGTCAAATTGTAATACGAAAAGTTTAGTGCCCATTCTGCTTGAGTGCTATAAACGCTGCTTTTATTTTATCATAGTTAAATTTATTGAGATGCCAATTTGTACCTCGACGTTCAAATGGCTTTTGTTGCTAAAAGGGGACTCCTGTAAATATAGTATTTTTGATTTTAGTTCTTTTCTTTTTTAATGTACCTACCTCCTTTAAATTTAGAGTATTTGTATTTAAATAGCTACAGTAAATAGTTGTTGATTTAATTATCAGTTACTGTTTTTTTATATTTTTGAGTGGAGCTAATTAAATTTGCAAGATTTGAGTACCGACAGACAGGCAGACACCAGGACTAACTAAAAGCTGTAACAGAGTTAAGTACCTATTAAAGAACAATCGAAATTGATGTCCAACCTGATGGTCTTTAGATTGTCTGTGCAATGACGTCAACTTACGAACAAGCTACCTGCAATCAGTTCAGAATTTAATGTAACTGGTTTAAATTTAAGTTACTTGCTAGAAAGTTATGCTAAAAAAAGAAATTAACTTCTTTTGTGCTTTAGATCAGATTAACTTATTAATGTTGTTTTTAAAAAGAAGAGTATTCAAAATTCTAATATAGATCTATCGTAATGTGGATGTTGTGTTACATCCTTTTAAAACAAGTAACTTTTAATATTTTTTATGGGTCCTAGTGAAAAATAATACGGCCCGAGGGAGAGGAAAGTACCTACAGATGATAATGTAGAGAAGCAAGGCTCTAACTGCTTAAGTTCTATTTGTTGGATAATCTATAGCACACAACAGTAGACAGAACTGCCGTTCTATGGGTCATACATGGTTGTCACACTCCATATATGTAATTTAACTTTTTTTTCAAAAGGTATGTATACACAAACTAATGCTAAATTTGGCATAAAATTTAGTAAGCAACACTGCACTACAAGATATTACTTTTTTTTCAGTAAGTGTTGATATGAGTAAACTTTATAAGCTAATAATGTATCAATTATGGAATAAATCAATTTAACATACAGTGATATGGAGCCAATTGGTGTTTCCATAGCTATAGCTACATTTCCAACAATGAAGTTAGGTTTAACATTTATTTTAACGTTTTTTCCAAATTAATTCCTATCTATTGAGATCTCACAGTTAACAATTGAGTAGGTCCCTAAAATATTTAAATACGCACGCCATGGCGCCAATTCTAAATTAAACAACGGCCATCTTTCCCTTTCTCGGCAAGTGGTTGAATTGCAAATTTTACCCAACGCTATGGAGCCACTGAGTATGAAGCGAGAATTAAATTTTAAGCTAGAAGAACCATTTTATTTCAAAAGAATTAAAGTAAGAACCATTGTAGCTGCATATCTAGGGGATCAGTTTGTATTAAACCACATCATCATCATATCAGCCATAGGACGTCCACTGTTAGACATAGGCCTCCCCCTCTATACCTCCAGTTGTCTCGGTTAGAAGCGGCTTGCATCCACCGTGAACCCGTACACTTTAATCAGGTCATCCGTTCAACTCGTTAGTGGACGTCCTACGCTACGCTTGCCGATCTGCGCGCGTATTAAACCACGCTTATGTATAACGGTGGAAATTTGTTGTAAATTTATTTTGTCATCGACTTAAAATTTATTTGAACGGTAGTTCTGTAACCAAAACATGGATTTTTTTACTTTCTTCAAATAGTGCTTTCAATTTTTCAAATTTTTTATTATGTCCAGTTCCGTAAAACGCTTGAAATTAAATTCCTACTCATAAATTATTAAAATTAATGGTTATCTACTGAGCGGCAGAAAAACTGTCTCTCAAATGTATGCAGAATCGTTAATTTTGTATGAAGGGTGGGCCAAATTTTGTGCCGCTGAGTATATTAGCATTACAACCTCATGTGTAGTATGATCGCGGGAAGTTACTTTTAATTTTATGCTTATAACTTTAAAGTTACAAACGTAGGTATGTTAATCATAATTTCAAAATATAAGTTACGTATTTTGCTAGATAATCAAAGGTCAAAGTGACGTTTAAACAAGGTTAAAGGAGGTACAGACTATTCTAGCATCGTATTTTCTTTGTACCCCATCATGATTCACTCGTGACGGTCGCTTGTCTCAATTCAATAAGGCTCACATGCAAATTTGTGTTGATTGTCCCCTGTATCGGCAAATAATCGATCAGACTGTCTGACCAGCCTCGCGTCACCCGGTGTGAATAGTTGCTTTAGGTTCGCAAATACGCTTTGTAGTAGGTCTTTGTTAAAGGTTTGACATGTTAAGTGAGCTACTGGATGTGGACATGCATTTAACTGGATTATTATGAGATTCTTAGTACGTAGGTACCCATTGCGAATTTGAATGATTTACACGGTATCACGTTGCCAGATATAGTTACTGTTTTGGCAAACTAGGATACAAATTTGCAGTGGGTACTTAGTAGTGGTAAGCTGTACAAAACGTCGTTATCTCATGCGCTATCTATTTTCAATCGGGTAGCTGAAACAATCGATTGATTCATTTGCATATCGAGTCTTTTAGACAATATTTTGTACAAGATGTACACCTCGATAACCTTTAATGAGCTCCTGATATTTCGATTTCATTTTATACTAACTTCATTATTACAAGTAGACTGAAGAAATTTTTATGTTCTTTATAGCGATTTTTTGTAAAAATCTATTATGTATTTTATATTTACTTCCTTTTCTGAGCAGTGGATATGGTACTACTTGCGTGTGACGTGACACGCTAGTATTTCTTTCAGTCTTATCTTGAATTTCAATCCTGTATAACTCTGTTTTAAGTAAAGGTAGCTTAAAAATTGTCTATTGTTCGATAACAAGCATTGACTAGCTTTGATTTATGAAACAAATAAAAAATAAGCAAATACCGTACTAAAATGAAACACTAGCGTTATGAACAATGGACGTGTCTTTTATAAACTTCTACGATATTAATGAAAACTGTAACGATCTCACGGTACATAATATACAGCGAAGCTTCAAGCTCGAAGCAGGCATGTAAATAACAGCTTATAATATCCTTGTAACTATACCGTCTAATCAAAACTGGGTATATGCGCAACTAAGCCCCAACACGTGCTTGTGCGACGTACAGACGAAGCTTCATGTAAGCGCGAGTTATAATATGACAGTCTGGGATTTCAAGGCACTGATTACCTAAACAGGGAAGTAAATATGATTTTGTTTGACGGTAGATGGGACCTGGTAAAAGCAGACTTTGCGCCCTTTGTAAATATAATGAACGATCGTTTATGATTAAGTAGAGAGATTCAGAAGAGCATACTAAGATTAGGTTTTGAAGTTGGGTTCTTTTCTCAGGATTCTAAGGTATAATATGCCTTAGATTCCTCCGAAAAGGGCCCTACTTTGAAACATAAGTGTATCGGAGTTAAGAGCTTTGGTTAAGAGGTAGAAAAGGCATCGCTGTATTTGTTGGAGATAGTAAGTTTCATATTTTAGACAGAGTATTATTATTACTATGTTTATATCCTAATTATTTTATTGTGTATAATAAAGTGATCATGAAATAAGCACTTAGTTAATCTACTACTTAGCTATTACCTTTTAACTTCATTACAAAATGAAATTTTGACATTCATAGTTACAAGTGTTTGTAACAAACAATCACTTATAATTATGAATGACACAGCTATCACTTTTTAACTACGTTACAAAATTAAATTTTGATATTCATAATAACAAGCGTTTGTAAGTAGATTAACTATTTAAGTGCTTACTTCCATGATCACTTTATTATACATAGACTAGGATACAAACATGTAATAGGTACTCTGTCTAAAATATTAAACTTGCTATCTCCAACAAATACAGCAATGCCTTTTCTACCTCTTAAGAAAAGCTCAATCAAAGTCTACATATATCTTGTATAGGTAGACTTTGACTTTGACGTCCTTATTTTTAATTTATCTGTCAGGCACAGACAAATACAAATTTCGCTACAGCATATTTGGAACTATTTATGAATAATGGGATTGGTAACGTTTGTTATTTTTAAAATACAGATTTTAATGAACGATTCTCTATTGTTTCTAGACGTAAAACTTTTCACCGGCCAATCGATTCAATAAAGTTTTATAATGACATAATTAATAACTAATCACCTCTGAAAATATCACCGAAACTCATTTGCCATCACAAAATTCCCTGGCATCAGTTCTAATTGATGGTTTTTAGTGCATTTCGAGTAGTTCATAATTGGACCTGTGTAAGTGCGCTAACGAGGGAGAGCACATGCCAAAACACGCGACCGATTTTCAGCGGACTTCTAGTGTGTTTGTATTGTCTATTATGGTTATTAGGTGTGTTTGGAGGACGTGTGGTAAATGGTTTGATTGTTCTATTTTAAATAGTAGCTATCCCGAGCATAGCTACTTACTGTTTATTTTCGAAATTGAATCTTACTAATATTATAAACGCGAAAGTTTGTATGGATGGATAGACTACTGAACGAATATGCAGGAAATTTGGCATACAGGTAAAATACACCCTGAATTAACATTATAGGCTACTTTTTATCCCGAAATAATGATATAATGTATCTGTGGGATCAATAAAGTTTTGAGCTACATACTAATTCTGCGCGAGCGAAGTCGCGGGTAAAAGCTAGTAAGAAATAAGCAGATGCATAGAAGAACGAGAATCACCGACAAAACTAAGAGAAATAACTCGGTGAAGTGGCAATGGGCAGGCCATATAGCACGGAGAATAGATGGCCGTTGGTGCCCTGGAGACCGCCGATTACTTACTAAGTGCAACGTAGGACGTCCAGTCCACCAACAAAACGGACGGATATGACCTGGTTAAAACCGCGGGTTCACAGTGAATTAACGCCGCTTCCAACTGATACAACTGAAGACCATGGGAGAGGCATGTGTCCAACAGTAGACGTCCTATGGCTAATATGGTAAATATACCTAAAATATTACAGGTTACCTCATGTAACCGATTCGGTAGTTCTCGTGCCGTGCGGTCATCCGGAGACAACAGGCACAGCAGCCGAAAGTTTGTTGCTCGATTAGCGCCACCCAGGGGATACGTGCAGGGTTATGGTGGCAATTCCTGCGGACGTGAGCAACTTCATATACATATAGTATCACTTTAGATATAGTATTATAATGTAAACGATTTGACATTCTTCTATGCCATGCGATTAAATAAATAAATAAATTACAGGATAGGTACCTAAAATTCAAATTATGGAAAATATACTATGTTATTTTTATTATGAAATAACAAGATGTTTCTCAAGTACAGTAAGGGGTAGGGGTAATGCCGAACCAATAAGGAAAAACAGATTTGCCTTAATAACTTCAGCAGAGCCGTAACATTCAAAGTTTTCCTTTAAAAGCTCAGTCCAACGTTCAAAGGTTTAAGTTAATCCAGGGCAAGTCGAGATCAACCTGGATCAACTTTTATTGTTTATTCCATTCCCTTCACTTAGTTTTTTAAACCCGGGGCTAAGTCTTTTAACACCTTTATAGGTGAAGTTTTGTGACCTATAAATTTATCGCTGAAAGTAGAATTTAAATTAACTGACAACTAACTTTCAAGGTTATTGAAACAGACAGATTCAGAATTACACTGGTACATTATAAGTGATATTTTTAGTCATAGTGGCACATGAAAGAATTGTATTCAGCAAAGTATTAACCTTAACTGGGGTTTGAAAACACCATTTGTAATGACAAAGTTTAACAATAACATTATCTAGAATATATCAAAAAAATATCAAATACGAATTCTTGCAACTGATAATGATGGGCAAAGTGGCAGGCAAAAACGCAGTGGGTCGTAGGAAGAAATCGTGGCTACGCAATATCCGGGAATGGACGGGAGTTAAGAGCGCCGCGGAGCTTTTTAGACTGGCAAAAGACAGAATCAGGGAGAGACTGCCAACCTTCACTAGTTGGAGAGGCACTTGAAGAGGGAGAGAATATATCAATATACATATTTTTAACTTCCTATAACCGTCTCGAATAAATAAAATTTTGTCAGATTACACACTTGTCATTCACGATCAAATTGATACAGTGGCAAGTAGCTGAAAAATCTCGTTTTGTGACTGTACATTGTCCTGAAGTTACTCATGTTTTTAAATATCAGACAAAGTCCCGGGTCTGTCATTTAATTTTAGTGCACAATATTTCTGTCTCAACGTTTACTGGAAATATCGTCTTTGATACGAAATACTGACAAACGCTCCATAAGATGGAGACAATTTACAAACTAATTATTTTGTTTGAAGTGAAAAGGTGAAGTTTTGCAAAGTTAGTTTTCATTAAGACGTTAAGCGAAGTTGAAACTTGGGACAGGAAATTGAGCAATTTTGGTATTACGTAGCGTGCAGTAAGGTTTTAACTTCAGCATTTAGAACGGACGGACTATTCTTGTTAAAACATTAAAAGATACTTTCTAGCGATCGTATTTTCGAAGATGTACCTAATTCCATGCCAATTGTGGAGGTAGCACTTCAAAAGCTGATTAAGTGTTCAACAATTAACCGAATTAACTGTCTCGTTAATTGTTTTTCGTTACAAGACTTTAATTTATTTAACTGTCCAATTATTCCGTGCGCAATGATTACTTAAGCAGCTACATTAATTAGAAATCAAGCAACACTGTCTACGATGCCTAATAAATTCTCTTTGTGGACAAGCAAATAGGTCGGAATGAATTATTTATACAATGAAACAATGAATAAGCGCTTCGTCAGAAATTAAAAGCACTTGAGATCATTGGAGCAGACCCTTGTCAGCAGAACTTTCAACGATGTTGGCCTACCCGGATCAGATCGTTTTTGTGGAGCCCCTAAAACGATACGCCAAGTGTAAATTAACATAGTCAACAGCAACGTTCAATATTGAAGTTCTGTTTGGTTGGATCACATTTGACAAGAGACCAGTATCTGAACAAAGTTTACAATTAGGCGCTGACTCTTAAATACTTCTGGTGTTTTAAAAAAAAATAAAGGCATAGTAAAATCATCCAATACAGTATAATGACTCTTTTTTTGTACACCACAAATAGTAAGCGATATAGAAAACCGGTACACAGAAAATTACAAGGTAAGCAATACTTATACTGATTCTACTTTTTTTTTCAGTATCTCCCTAATTTTTAAGCCAGTAAAAATATCCTTCAAATGATATTTTATTAAACAGGATTGCTCTAAAAACAAACTTTCATTTTCTTGATAAAATTTGTTTATTATTTACATATTGGTACTCTTTTATTAAACCAAAACCTGTACTCATTGCAAAAAAAAAGTTTATATTAAGAGAAAATTGGTATTGTTCCACAGACATAAGACCGACGTTATTATGTTTCATAAAAGGAGAGCACCTAGGTTTATGATGAGTTTTCTGATATTATAAGGGAATGTGTACATTTTATACGGTTTTACTTTTATTTACGTAAAACGTAACAACTATGCAGTATAACAAAAAATAAAAATCTGTTATAACATTTAATAATATTATTATTTCAAAATGTATGTCGCTATGTAATAGAAAGCCTGTGCAAGACATAACACTTATATTGGATGACTGCTGTCGTATCCAATAGGTTTTACATATATGGATCAAAACTCTTTATTTCCGAAGAAGAAATCAGCAAAAATTGATATTTACAGTCAAAACAATATTAAAATATGTCCTTCACCAAATAATAATAATAATGTACCTAATATTAACAATATCATGAAACACTTGACACCGATTGACCTAGTCTAGTCATATTTATATAGATAAATACATACGTTACTTATATACATATTAAACATCCAAGTCCCGAGAACAAACATTCGTATTATTCATACAAATATCTGCCCCGGCCGGGAATCGAACCCGGGACCTCTAGCATCGTAGTCAGGTTCTCTAACCACTATTTAGGTCACCCGGTCGTCTGAAACTAAATGCTCCTCTCATCCCCTCAAAGGTTGACTAGTAGAGATCACTGTCAATTAGACCCAAAATTGCATTAGTAAAGTTGACGTAGATACTTTGACATTAGACATTTTCTTTGAATCTTTAGAAGGTTATGTATCCACAATTCCAGTGCACTATGTACAACGCTGGAACGGATGAAAGACACCAAAATATGTAATTAAAGAATTCTCATTGTGAAATAAATAATGGGACAGATAGCGAGCAGTGGCGTTGAACAAATTTTCAATTATATCAGAGGAAGAGCGTAAACGGGTCTTGCTTCCTTGAGGGCGACGCCTTGAGCCTGGAGTTTCTGTTTACATTTTGTTAACGGAATGGGAATTTAAAGCGAAATTTCTTACCTACAAATGTGCGTTAAAAGCCAGAGTGTGAGAGAGAAATTAGTTGTAGCGTGAAATCGTCAACTTCGTTTTGGACGTTTCTTAGACGAACTTGAGCGCGAGTTGTGTCAGCGCTTGCGGATGTGTATTATGACGGAAAAAGCAGCTTCTTGGATGTTATGTAGGTACTTTAGAAACGTGTTTGTGCGCGTACAAAGTTTGCTCACGTAAATAATAGGGAATTTTGCACATTTCTTTCAGACAAAAGCAAGCTATAACCACACATATTTTAGGATAAAATGTGTTCTTAAAGGCCTGGTTAAAGCAGCAAGTTTACGGTAGATGCAGGCCGCCGATGTAACTGGAGGTCTATGGGGAAGGCCCACGTCCAACAGTAGACGTCTTACAGCTGATAATGATAATGGTGATGACATATTGTAAAAACATTTTTCGATACTTCATGCCATTTCGAATAACTGCTTAAAAATTTATCAGGGAGGTAATATTTTGGAAAAAATAGCGGACGAACGCCTTTAATTATTTCTAACTCTAAGCGGGTGTTTTAAAGTTCCCAACGCTCACAGAATAGAACATGTATGTTGCTCTCGAAACGTGACTCCTACTGAATCATTCAGCACTCTTTTCAACGCAATGAATGCAGGATCCAAAAGTCATTGTATTTACCTGAACTCATGAAACGGGTCCCGAAAAAATCTCAAAGAGCATCAGAAATGACTACTCTACTTCGTGTAACTCCCGTCTGCGTCGTTAAAACTTTTTGGACAGATAACACGGTTACACTTTTTCGTTAAGGAACTTTGTAGTCACGTCTGTTGTGTGGGTGTTTCGCGAATACCTACGCGAGTTTTGCGAAAGCGTTTCATGAATCGGTTTATTTAAGACCGCTTTTATAATATGTGAGCGGTGTTTGATCAGGAGCAATTGTTGCCAGGATTTTTATTTATCGGTTTTTATATCCCAAGCTGATCACTGGTTGCTAAACTGTTTTTGCGTGCATATAAAAGTAACGAACTTAGGCATAAGTTACCTAAAGTGGACAATATATTAAATTCTATTAATATTATAAATGTGAAAGTTTGTTTTTATGTTTCTATTTATATTTTTGTTTGTTTTTATTTTTTTACTTCATCACGCAAAAAAATCAAAGTTTTTGATGAAATTTACTATACCTGGTAATTTATAACTTAGATTAACGTATAAAATATTTTTTATCCCGGAAAATGCAAAGATCCCGCGGGCTAGCGTAAAACGAATTCTAAGCAATCTAGTCTGAATAACTGCGTTTATTTCAACATCTTATACCTAATGAATAGTTCAACAGCCACAGGACTAGGTACTCATGTAGTACTTATACATGTTTCACTCAATAACGGATACTGACACATATACTGAAACAATATAAAAGCCTTCATAATCTTTTGGAATACACTCGCGACTAAAAATCGTATTCAGTGCGGATAATTTTCACTCGAAACTAAAGGATTTAATCCGAGGAAGAAAAATATCGGGCTGTAACACTTACAATTACTTAAACTAATTAATCGCTTGTTTTCCTGAATCGCAACATCAGCATACTTTTTGCTTAATGAAGCGAGCAATAAAATACGATCTCTGATCAGCCAGGGTTGCCACGTATTGCAATTAAAAACTATTTATAAATACGGAATGAGCTGACCCAGATGTGCTTGTAGCTTTTTGACAAAATAATAGTCTGTTATTTGAATTATTAATGGTCCGGTTTGATTAATAATTACGGTCTATTTACAGAACTAGAATTTTAGATTGTGTATGTTGTACAACATTAACTATTTAACCTAGGTTTATTAATTCATAAATGCTGCGAATATTCAGATTGGCTGTCATAATATTCATTCATTTTCAAGTTAACAATATTTGACTTAAAATTAATGTTTCTTGATTTTTATTAAAAAAAAATGCATATTTAGCGAATACAAGTTTCCTCTTGTGATTATAATAATATACTTAATAGATAAAATATAGGTTAAAGTTTTCTGCCTGTCTGGCTTCACATAGCTAATCATCACATATTTATATTAAAAAAAAGTATCTTAAATCTCATCAGTCCACATCTAATGAAATAACACTAGATCAGCCAACCCTAGGTTAAAGGGAGAATTTGCAATCTTCTAATGGTTCGGTCTCTGAAGTGTACGCCAAAATTATTGTTAGTCTCCGCACTGTTTTCCACCACTTGAATGGAAAAATCCAGACAATTTGCCCAATTTGCCAATCCTGCCCGAACACACTTATCTTCAGACGTTTGCCAATTTCGCTTTGAATTTTTTAATGCTAGGGGAATGGGAATACCGAGCCTGTATTTTCAATTTCAACGATGCATATCGTACCTACGTGATTTATGGGAAATCAACTATCCCATCAAAACATAAATGTGAAATGAGAGCCAAGATCAATATTACCTATGATATATGCCTTGACTTTAACGACAAAAGAAGTGAGATCTAAATGGATGCCAAGTGCCAAGGTGCGAAGTTCAATGGCCAGTCCTGAAATTATTTTATAACAACTTTATCATTTCTTCTTATAACTTAGGATAATGTATTGAAGACTGAGGTTGGACTTGGCTAGTTCTCATATACGTATATATAACTTTTTTTTCTGCTTATGCGTTAATTTCTTGGATAGTTATAAAACAAATCATACCTAACCTAAAGTAAGCGACGCGATGAGCTTTTTAGATTTTAAATAAAGATTAAGCTTTTATGAAAACTTTTGTTGACCATAATATGTCTGAATCAAATTGTAATAATTTTCCAATGCTTCCAAGGAAACAATTTTAATTTATTGAAATAAAATTCTACGGAGGAACAGGTTAAAGTTTCATCAATGGACGCGCTATAAATACATAATTTTAAGTAGCGACAGCAATATTTATTGGATACTTACCATGTTTGGAGTTACATGACGCATACTCTTGAAAAGAATAAGAGTGTTCTTGCGTCCCAGCCAACGTTCGTTGTATACCTACTGCCTAGAGCTTTTTGGCTGCCAGACCTGGATTGGCTATTTTGCTGTAAATATGTGCAGTTTCGTCACAAGTATTTCTTTAATAAAAATCTACGTTCATCCCAGTCTATATTTTATTGCTTTATTTATTTATTTCATTTAAAACATTTACACGGGCATTACAGATTACTTCACAATACCGTAAAACTTCTCAAAGATAATTAAATTTAGACATTCACACTTTTAGCCTAAATTAAATAAAATATTATTTAACTCACAAGAATTGCTCGCATTTGAGCTTTTCCTCTTATCTCCTCACAAAACCTAAAGCATTTACTGCACACTGCCGACAGTCTCCCAGCTAACAGGTCAAGGTCCGGCGCGGATACCAAAAACGCATTAAGCAGCGCCAGCGCCCGGGGAGCGGCGAGCCTCTGCGCGCCGCGGTGCGCGCCGCCGGCACCGCCAGCAGGGCGCGCGCCCGCGGCCGCAGCTCGATCCGAGGGATGTTCGGAACAAACAATCGCACTAGTCTAGCGACTAGCTCAGGGCAGTCCGACTCGCCACGAAGTATGCGACATGTAGTCATCAACAGCGAGTGATTGCGTCGCACCTCGAGAGAGTTCAAGCCGAGAGCGCCTAACAAAAACTGAGTTGGATACAAAAATGGGTAATACCCATACCTTTTTTTGTATAAGAATCTTAGAAAAGCCTTCTGGACTTTTTCTAAGAGCAGGGCATATGTGGACTCATAAGGGCTCCATACAATAGACGACGATTCAAGCTTGCTTCTGACTAAAGCGGTATACACTAGTTTAATAGTATT
This sequence comes from Choristoneura fumiferana, assembly GCF_025370935.1. Classification (NCBI taxonomy): domain Eukaryota; kingdom Metazoa; phylum Arthropoda; class Insecta; order Lepidoptera; family Tortricidae; genus Choristoneura; species Choristoneura fumiferana. The sequence continues at coordinate 8,895,795 of NC_133478.1, forward strand.
AACATCACGGAAACCCTTGACGTTGCGGATAACAAAGCCCAGTCTTCGAAAGCAGTCAGTAGCAAGTGTCCTGATGTGTTCATGGAAAGTGAGACGCGTGTCAAAGACAACACCAAGATCCTTGACGGAGAAGACCCTCTCTATACCCACTGAACCAAGCATATATTCGTTATGTATCGGAGTGCTAGAGCGACTGAAAGTACACACCTGGCATTTAGCATCATTGAATTCCAGCTTATTTTTAATACTCCAACGATACACTGACGAGATATCCTCCTGCAGATCATGACAGTCCCGTTCGTGCCCAACCCTGTACACCAACTTAAGATCGTCTGCATATAGAAGACACTTCGCAAATCTTACCGATGATTCCAGATCATTAATCATGATTCCAAACAGGAGAGGACCCAGAATCGAGCCCTGGCTAACTCCTGATCGAGTATGATACGGAGATGAAATGAATATTCCATGCCGAACATACTGCCTTCGGTCGCGTAAATAACTAGCAAAAAGTTTGATCAGCTTAGGGGAAAACCTATATCGTCAAGCTTAGTCAGTAATACGTCGTTATCTACTCGATCGAAAGCCTTTTTGAAGTCAAAGTATAGGACATCCACCTGAGCCCCCCGGTCCAGTTGCTCCGAGATAGTATCCACCAATATTAAGAGATTAGAACTCACTGAGCGATTAGCCCTAAAACCATGCTGGGAATCACTTAGAAATGGTTTAATCTGTGGGGAAATTATACGGTGAAGGATGGACTCGAATAATTTCGCGAGAGTAGAAAGAATTGCGATAGGCCTACTATTCTCCACCTCCGATGCGTCACCAGACTTCGGAATTGGCTTTACTCTGGTGACTTTCCACTGGTGCGGGTACGTTCCAGTGCAGAGGGACAAGTTGAAAATGTGAACCAGAGGTGCCTTCAAATGATCAGCACACCCCTTAATAATGTACGCCGGCAAACAGTCCGGTCCCAACGAACTATTAGGTTTAAGACGCTTAATGGCTGCCCCAACATCTGTTTTACTTATGTTAGAAATATTTACAAGGTTAGCATAACATCCTCGGCCTCTGTTGCCAGTATCATTTCCATCGAGGCGTGGAACATCCGGTAAAAACACGCTAGAAAAAAAACTGGCAAAAGCAAAAGCAGCGTCTTGCCCCGTGAACTGTTCCCCATCAAACGTGACCTGATCAGTAAAACCACCTCTAGATCTGAGGTTGTTTACGTGTTGCCAAAAACTACGTGGATCACTCTTTACCTTAGACTGGACATGAACAATGTAATTGTCATACGCGGAAGAGATCCGTTCCTTAACGTGTCTCCTAAGCTTACTGAACTCCTCATAAATATCCATGTTCTTGGACGCTTTCCATTTTTGTGAAGTACAGCTTTCGCTTTTACCGCTTTAATTAAGTCAGCGTCAAACCAAACTGGATAGCGTCTAGTAGGGATCTTAGGACGAACCTTTTTAGGTATACAAATATCAAATATTCTATAAATAGTCGAATACAAAATGTCTACTGCTACCTCAACATCTTGAGACTGAAGAACATCATCCCAACACACTTCCGAGAACAATGTGTATAGAAGCTCAAAGTCACCTTTTGCAAAATTCCAATCCTTTCGCATATCAACATTGCTAGGGTCTACTGAACCGGCAGGTGATCGTTTCACACCGCTACTGATTGGGATTGATATCTCTAATGGCGGATGGTAAACGTCTCTATGGAGGACAAGCCCACCACCGTCAATCTCCACAACCCTAACATCCTTGATACGGTCTGATACCAAAACCACATCCAATTTTCCGTCATAGGCATTCCTCACTTCATTCTTCTCACACAAGCCACATACAGTCAAAAAATAACAATAGTAACTTAAAAGGCTATGGGACTTATACAATGGGTTCAAATTTAAATCTCCAGTAACCACAACTACCCCATTAAGAGAGTTAATTACTGTTTCCAAAGATTGAAACCAACGCATGTACACTTCATCAATGACACTTGGAGGAATATAAATTACGCACAGATAGAAAGTGACACTGTCATGGACAAACGTGACCCACAAGTCCTCCCCTGCGGGCGACTCCAGGTCCCGTCGCCGCCGCAACACGAGGCCTGGCCGCGCAGCAATCAGCACCCCGCCTCCACGAGCGCCCGTGGCGCGGTCCCGGCGCAACACACTCCATCCACACTCCACCAGCTCCGAGTCATGTACAGCTCCAGTTAAAAAGGTTTCAGTAACTGAGACAATATCGCAATCGAGTGATAAGATATTTAATCTGAATTGCCGTAATTTTGTGTTGAGACCTCTGACATTCTGGTAAACGAGGTTTAGAGATGTCTTCGGCCTAGACCTTGGTACGACTTCCGAGTAACGAGCTTTAAGATCTCCGAAATAACCAGGGTTTCACTCGGGCATTCTCAGGCCAGATTTCAGCTGTCAAACATTCGTCAAACATTTCAGCAGGAACACCAATCTTAAAGGACTTGTACAGACCTTTCGGTTTTAGCTCGTCTACTGTAAAAGTCTTTCCTGGTTTCAGAGACTGAAGATATGCCAGTATGTCGTCACCACCCGAAACCATGTTCCATAGATGGATAGACCTTCGGTATTCAACCGCCTTAAGCGTTGTCTTCTCCGGACCTGCAGTACCGCGCACCGACGCAACACGTTTTTTCCGACTGTTAACCTCCTGCCAGCCTTCCTCATTTTCATCCAAACTGTCACCGTTACTCGCGTCAGTCTTGCCATCATCTTTACTGACACTGGCACCCGAATCCTGAGACTCATTCGATGGCCCGCCTTCTGTTTGGTTTCACTCGGGAATCAACAGTCGCATCCCTAGGGGTTTCGCTATTCTTCGCTGGTGGCTGCTTGGTCTTGTTGTTCGACTTAGATTTAACCTTGCGCTTACTCTGCATGCTGGGCTTTCGTGTATCGATAGGGGCGGGCTAGCATTGCATTCCTTTTCCTGCTCTAATTGTAGTAGCCGGTAATTAACAGACTCGAATTTTTTCGCGCATTCGGCAAGCGCAGCCTGGCACTGCACTATGGTAGACACCGCGTCAGCCAGCCGCTCATTAAGCATGATCATCTGATCACGAGTTAATTGTAGCTCTAACGCAAGCGCAGGCACTACGCCTGGAGACTGCCCATGCAAAACTGGAGTTTCACTTTTGTTCCTCGTCGAAATATTCTTAGTAGTGACGGGGGTGCCAACAGGGGTCTCATAATTTCGTCCACCTTTCCTAAGCTCATTACAGCACTCGGGACAAACCCAGGTTTCTCTTTCCTTAGGCGTAAGCTTCTTGTTAGTACACAAGTGATGGTATAATTTCCTACATTTTTCAATCATACACTGCAGGTACTCCTCGCCCACTCCCAAGTCCAATGAACACGCGTAACAAACCAAGTCGCCACTATCTGCCCTTTCCATACTGTCCTACTCAGACGATTATTAAAGATGACTTAGTTCAGCAAGTATTGTCGTAATCTCGTAGCGTATCAACCACTTCTTTGTCGTCCTTGTCTTCACGCAGCACACGAAGAAAAACAAAAACTAAAGCAGTCTCCTTAAACGCATACCAACAAGTTTCTGAACGTATCTGAGTGACGTTTCGATTTCAAGTGACAGTGACAGTTCTGTTGACGTATATCTGCCAGTCAGTTATTTATGTTGTTAATACCGCCCTTCTCCCGATCTTATTTTGTGAAATTTGCTGTTAATTTGAAATGCTTGGTACTCTCAAGTGATATACAAAATGACGGATTTTATCCTCGGTTTTTTATGGCTCAGTATTGTACTGGAGGAGCTTACCAGGGTCTTGATGTCAATCTTCCCCGACGTCTTGAACAATGCACCAAAGGTATTTGTGACTTTTGGTTGCCGCTGACTTGTTCAAACATTTATTTTCAATTAAACAGATACGTGAAGACACAAATGCGCGTTCACTAGGTAGGTAGGTAAATGAGGAATATACGTCCTTATACTTATGAGGAATATATGTACTTATATACGTCCCATTGCTGGGCACAGGCCTCTTCTCAGAATTAAAGCGTGCGGGCCGTAGTTCCCAAGTGGGCCCAGTGCGGATTGGGAACTTCACACATACCATTGAACAGATTCTTCTCAACAGATTTTTCCGAACCGGTGATAGATTTTTTTGACATTCATAAGTGCTTGTTACAGCCTAAATTGAATAAAGATATTTTGACTTTGACTTTGAATTGCTTCACAGGTTTGAGCAGGTTTCCTCTCTATGTGTTCCTTCACCGTAAAGCTCGTGGTAAATTTTAAATGTAATTTTGCGCATGAATTTCGAAAAACTCAGATGCCAGCCGGGGTTTGAAGCCACGATCCTCTCTTTGAGAGGCTATAGGACAAACCGCTAGGCCCCCACGGCTTAAAATCTTCGTTATAATTTTCGGATTATAAAAACCTTGAATATTGAAGGTTTCAGCCCCTGGCAAGCATGTACCTTTTAGCCTTTTACCTCGGGCAATATTATACCTACATTATCCTCCTTAAAACGTGATGTTTCTCTTAATAAATCCTTGGATTTGAATTAAATGAGCAAACAGTAAAATGTAAGTTCGTATTTAATAAAAAAAGCGAAAATGTTCCAAACGTTGAAAAGTATAAAGTACGCAAAACTAAAGAAACTATTACCTTTGCAATACTCGTAACTCTCACTGTCAAAAGCAGCTCACAAAACAATAAAATACAACTCAGTAAAAGCTAGAGAAAAACATATTCAGAGTATCCTTTCTAACCACCTTTTACGCTTCAAACGGTAATATTTGTAGCAGGGTCTCGCCCAAGGACAAATGCAAACCGCCATGAAATTAACAAAGCTACGGGCCTCGTTTTTCGTCGGTCGACAACGTTTAACGGTTGATGACAGCCCGCGGGCGATGCTTCCAAACAAAGGACTACTGTAAACTGGACCACAAGGGAGACGCCGTGTGGTGCGAGCGACGAGCGGTTTAATAGGGCGTGAATTATTATTGAGATTTCAGATTTCATGTGCATTGATTGATAGCCTTTATTGACTTAAAAGATTTTACTTTTTAAATCTTAGGCACAAGTGCAATACAACGTCTGTTTCCATACATTTCTTGCATCTGTAAGCAGTTGCGCAATACCAAGATAAAAGGTTGCATTTAATGATATGTACCGTAAAGTACCTAACATAGTATTTGGTGTGCTAAAGCCTCGTTAAAATATCAGAGGGAAAAAAAGTACCTAACGCCTCAATCAGTTACTTGGTAAGATCTCCACTTCTAAACTAGACATTCCGCTTACAAATGAAAGAACCATCTATTGCCAGGTCCTAAATTTATTGTAACATTAGCGTGTACTTATATCTCTCTTGTAATCTAGAATTATGGTGTATAAGAAATGTTCATTTTATGACTTCCATTTTGCCATTTCACAATGAATGATCATGACACGATAAGGCCACACGATTCAAAAATCTGGACGGTAAACTCTCAAATAACGGTGGTAAAAAAAACTCCGGGTGGTAAGTAGTTATTAATTAGGCTACAAATATTTGGCATATGCCTGCCCTTTGGTTTATAAATATTTGTAGTCCATTTGGTATGTCTGTAAAAATATTTGCCACAGCTCCAAAGTGGATAAGATCCCGAATACCCAGATAACTTTTTATTTAAGACCCGTAGGGTATTAATATTCTTTTTGCAGGCTGCTGTGACTTGGACCTACACTTGAGACCACAACGACGGCGACGCGGCCGCTACACCTGGTTGAATTTCGCAGCGGTCACGGCAAAGTTTTAAGGGTAAACGGTGTACTTGTTAAGGGAATTATTGCTTTATTCCGAACGTTAGACGACACGTAGAAACGTATTCTCTGTGAGTCTGTAATATTGGATTTTCGGAATAAGACTTTCTGCTCGGTAGGTATTACGTCGAATAAATAATTGAGTTGAAAATCTTTTTCATTGATGGTTGATGTTTTTGATGTATTGTTGAACTAAACTAGTAAGTATACCTACTTATGATCCACGGTACATGAAACAAAACCTTTGATCAATGCAAAATCACAATTTACAGTCTATGATTGCATAAGATATTGGGATATATCAATTCGAATAGATTTTTAATGCAAGTTTAACTACTAAGGACGTCATGTAGGCTTTTTTAAATCTCGATTTAAGGCTTAAACTGACAGTTCTTGTATGGATCTGACAGGACTTATAATTAATATTGCCATTAAATCATAATCTTGGGATTATATTATTATTCGATTATTTAGATAATGAAAGCTATTTCATCCTTAACCCTCAATTTCTCATATAAATTTCAGTAGTCTCCCTGTCGCTTTAGAGTTATTAGCCCACAAAATATAAAAAGCAATCAGGTTTAACATCATGATTCGTTTATCTAGAATCGGAAGTCTTAAAATTTTATGGCAAATAAATGGAAAATTTCCAGTAGCCTTTTATTTTCTTAAGATTTTAAAAGCTTTCTCAAATAGTACTTCCAATATACGTCAATCGTTTGACTTTATCGTTATAATAACGTTTTTAAACGACGGTTAGATTTAGATATAATGATTTAAAATGTAAAAGATATTTATTTATCCATTTTTATCGTATTTTTCATAGGTTGGTTAGTGAGTTGGTCTTTTCACACTTTTTGCAAATTTATTTTATTTTGTTACTTTATATTACCGTGAATATACTCATTAAATTTAATAATGAACTTTTACATTTACATAATATATTTGTTTAATTTAATTTGGAACTGCATGAACACGCATATTTTGCATAAACTTAGCTATCATAATGGTCGCGGGTGAGCAAAGAAATTCTTTTAGTTCATTTTACATTTACTTAATCTGTCATCTCCCAGGATAACAGGATCAAAAGAATTTGGGCACAAACTTGTGCCTCTGGGAGAGGACAGGTTATTGCATTTCAAACATAGGTAGTTCAAATCTAAACCTAACATAGCCAATAAATGAAACATAACATCGAAAATATGCATAATTAAAAAACTACTACATCCTTCACACATCCAAGCGACGTCCTCCATGGCCCGCGCCGCAGCAGCAACAGCGGAACAGCTCAAACGGGGCAAATGCAGCCCTTGGGGAGGGCTATATTTTTGCGCCGTTTGGTGTTGAGACCCTAGGGCCGTGGGGGCCAGGCGCACGCGATATCGTGAAAGAGATAAAATATCTGCGCGCCTCATTGATGGTTCAGGTAACTAGAGGGCTGGCAGCTATTTTGGGCAAAGGATTAGCCTTGCGATACAACGCGGGAATGCTGCCAGCCTTCTGGGCACAATGAACAGCGACGGTGACCTAGGAGGGATTTTTTATTTATAGGTTAGGCTAGCTTATATATTTTTTGTACATAGTCATATTTTAAAATGTTTAGTGTATTGTGTTTTATTGCTTATTGTTTTAAATAAAAATATTTAATCTTTTAAAAACTACCATGTCGTCGCGTAACTAGACGTATTAAGATATTTTTTGTGTAAAACGTTAAAGATTAATAAAGATCTAGGGTCATCTTATTTAAACCCTACAAACTTAGGTTAAGCTTAAATCAAATCTAAGTTACTTATTAATAAATATTAATACTATTTTCGCAATTAAATTACAGAAATATCGTACTGGAAATACAACCTGTGAGATACAAAGCGATAAGAACCGTTAACAAAAGCCCTTATATTATTAGTAGAGATAAGCCGGGGCAATAAATTCGACACCTAGTCCAGTCACCTCGTATAAAACGTATCGCGATTACCTGTAATGGTACAATGCAGTCATTGAATATCCAGCCAGAGCTAACAATACAACCTTAAATATACACCTGAATGGAAATTCAATAAATATGAGTAAAAGCGTGTTTAATAATTTGCACTAATTGAGAGTAGGTAGTGCTCTTTGTAAAGGAAGATGTTTGTTTGGAACACTTAAAGAGCAAAAACTTCTTTTTTTTACCTTTGTAAAGATCAGTTTTCTCTCTTCTTATTTCCGATTCTTTTTTGAAATGTTGCTGAAACTGTTAAAAGGATTTAGATGAAATTCGGTATACAGATAGTTTGCGACCCATAGGATAGTTTTTATCCCGGAAAATTGTATAGTTCCCACGGGATAGCGACGAAGTAATTCTACGCGGCAGGAGTCGCGGGTAATAGCTAGACATTATATAATTATTTTATAGGAAAACTACCAAGAGTCCACATAAAACGTAGTGCACATTAAATGTATCTGCGTTACTAATGAAAAACGCTATTGCATAAAATAATCTTCCACCTCAGTATAAACCTATCCTATATCCTAATCCCATGTATGGGAAAAATTAAAAGATGATCTACTTTACAGCAAATGTAGAGGTAGATAGATAACATACAGAAGCAAGCTATAAGACTTAACTTCGCTATTTGGTATAAAGATTTACATAGAGAATGTTCTCTCTGAGGCTACTGAGTTTACTTTTAGTGCTTGTATTTTAGCGGCGACTTTAATCTTTGGCATTTAAACTTAGTGGGTGGAAAGTTTCTTCATTAAATTACAGTTTTGAGTCAACGGAGTGGTCGTGAAATGTAATGGTGAGAAAGCTCATTTTGTTTTTAATTGTTGTTAAAAATAATTAATACGATTTCATTTTAGCTTTTATTAGTTTACTAGTTAGCTTTTGCCCGTGGCTTCGCCCGCGTCGAATTCGGTTATCGCGTGCTGTTCCCTCGGGAACTGTGCATTTCTCCGGGATAAAAAGTAGCCTATGTCACTCTCTGGCCCATAAACTATCTCTATGCCAAAAATCAAGACGATGCGTCCGTTCTCCGTTTCGAAGTGAAAGACGGACAAACATACAAACACACACACACTTTCGCATTTATAAAATTAGCATGGAATTATACACTTGATATAATATTAAGTATACCATAATTTACCTAAATTAATAGTTACAAGAACTTATATTGAAGCAGTCAATGTGAATATCATTAAGATTAACACTATAACTCAGAAAAAAAAACTAAAGATTAGATTTGGTTCCAGTAGAAAATCCCACTAGGTATTCTACTAATAAGTATTTTAAATGTCATGCACCTTCACGCTAAAACGGCATTGTGAATCCGGATAAAATGAGACATGTTATAATCTGCACTACTAACATATAATATACATTGTAAACGTCGTATACCTATTCTTTATTCCACAAAATTGCACAATTGACAAGATTTAACTTTTTTAACACCTGTAAATTACTATACAGCAATCGAAAGAGTTTTGCCTCCTGAACATGAGAAAATATTTATTAAGTATAATTTATTTCTCCATTCTTTATTTCACGTCTATAAGCTGTTTTCGAGAGTCATCACGAACCGTCTTGCGCGAGGGCTCGACGAGTTCCAGCCCCCCGAACGGGCCGGGTTTCGTTCGGGATACAGCACCATAGACCACATCCATACAGTGCGGCAGATTATACAGAAGACCGAAGAGTATAATCGGCCCCTGTGCTTAGCCTTTGTGGACTATGAAAAGGCCTTTGACTCGATCGAGATCTGGTCTGTTCTGGAATCTTTGCAGCGCTGCCAAGTCGATTGGCGATACATTCAAGTGTTGAGAGGTCTTTACAAGGCCGCTACTATGACCGTGCAAGTCCAGAACCGGCAGTCTGAACCTATCCCCTTGCATCCAGCAGTGGACGAACATAGGCTGATGATGATGATGATGATGATTACTCCATTAAAATATAAAATATTGAAAAAATATGTCTGAATTTGCCCACACTACCACAGAATACATATGTTTCCTTTGCCTTTTTCACCATAAAAAGGAGCTGTCATAATTTTGACAACGTCCACGTCAGAGTTACGTGATCTTTTTTTTTAATAGAGACTTGACAAAAGTAATGTAGTAAGGTAGTTTAGGAGTTATGCCCTTTTAGAATAAGCACATCTCAATTTTTTTTAATAAATTAATTAATAATCGTAGCGAAATTTGAAAAAAATTCCAGCGTCTTTCTCTTTCCAAACAGAATACAGAGAACGAATCAAATTATAGTCTTAGAAATATGAAATCTTGTCAATTGATGGAGGATAGCGATATAAACTATAATGAATTCTTCGCAGACAAAGTCTCGAACAAAAGCTATAATAAGTAGTAATAATAACAAAATTAAATAAAACTTCAAAAATAACATAATTTATTTTCGGCTTCTGTATCATCTTGATTAATGTCAAAAGGGCCGGTCACGATACTAAAATAAACAAAATGGTTACAATAATTTAGGTCTAACAAATTGCAAGGCTTTCGTTCTTAAATGTTGATTTATTACATAGGGCTTACGATTAACCCACGTCACGACTAATTAGTGCTAACTAATTCGCAGCTGTTGTAGCCGATAGCCATATTTAAAAACGATCGATGACTGATCATTGTTTATTTCTAGAATAACCGGCTTGATCGTTATACCTTTAAATTAATATAGTAAATCGATCCACTCGCAGTCGGACGGCTTTCTGTTTGTTAAGCCATGTCAAAACGTAATCTAGTCGCGGACACTTGCAAATGAACGTGCATCAGTCCTTTTACACCAACCAACATAAATTTGCAGCTAAGAAACTAACTACGTAGGAAATTGTCTTTTTATTTAGCACAATAAGTTTCAATTCCGCCTCGATTGGCGTTTGAAAACAGCAAATAAAGCGGTGTACTTTATTATAAAGCTGGGTGCAGACGTGCACGCGTTTCAAACATGCAACTTACGGGCAACAAATAAGGTTTAGCCGGTGCCGCGTTTGAGGGCAAGTGCTATGTGAAGCCAAACGAAGGTAATTAATGCAAAGTGTAGGTAAGGACTAATTATGTGTACGGCTTAGAGGGTGGATAGTGTTAATGTGTTTAGCATATTACGAGGCATAAAGCCGGGCTCACTCGGAAGAGGTAGCTTTCACAATGTAACTATTAAATTGGCGGGTTATGTAATAGTCAAACAAAAAAACCGGCCAAGCGCAATACGGTCTAGCATACTGAGGATTCCGTAGTAAATTGGTTGATATATCGAAATTACGCCATAAAAGGCCGTATCTTTAAAATTCAGTGTTGTCAGGGACTGGGGACTGTCTTAATTTTTAACTTCATTTTTTTACATTAAATTTGTTGTTGTAGCAACAATGAAAATGCACATTATGTATAAATTTCCGATGTCTATCTATTACGTTCCTGAAACACAACACAGCGCTATAACTGACCAATGGACATACTGACGGACGGACGGATTTGTGTAACGATATTACCTAATAGGGTTTCATTTCTCACCTTTCGGATATGAAACCGTAAACAACAAATAAACAAACAGCAGCAAGTATTGACAGCACTTGATAATGCATTATCAGAAATCAAGTAAGTACCTCGCCTCGCCCTTTAACTTTGCCTGCATCCTACAGGAACTTTATACATAACCATGCTTTATTTAAGTAAGTATTATACATTACTGTAGAAGCCGGTAACCCCACGTTACGTTCCGTGTGTAGTGCGTGTGACATGAAATAAAATAAAAAAACAAGAAATCAAGCTGGCGGGACGCTAGTCTGGTCGCCCTATTGCGTGCGCGCGTGTCGCGCTGGCTACTGGCACGGTGGCTGCAGGCGGTGGTGCTGGCGGCGGGCAGAGCACGCGTTAAAATAAAAGACGGTCGCATTGCCGGCCAGCGGCCGGGAAAGTTGTATGAAATCTCTTTGCAGGCCGCTAGAGTGACCGCGCGTAGGCAGCTGAGCCGCAGCGCCTGCAGCGCGATACTTCCCGGCCTATTATTTGTAACAGAACGTCAATATTTCATGTCGTGTTTGAGAAAAATAATTTTAGAAATCAGTTCAATATTTTTACATAAAATTGACCCATGATTGACCCCTATCTCACCTTATGAAAAGTCCAGATGAGGTGAAAGGTTGAAAAATTATATATTACATATAAAAAAAACACAACCAAATTTCAGGCTTTATTACATTAAATAAGGAGTAAAATTAGTGTTACAGTCACATAAAAAAATGCTTTTAGGGTTCTAATGCCTTATAGCAAACTACTAGAAGTTTCGCTATGTCTATCCGTCTGCCCGTGGCTTAGCTTAGAGACTGTTATTGCTGGAAACCTGTCATTTCGCATGAGTATTATGCAAACTACCCACTACAAAGTGGTAAAATAAAATATTCGAAAATAACTGTTGGTTTGAAAAATCTGATAAAAAAACATAATGATAGTATACCGTTGTATAATGAATTTCAAAGGGAAACTATCACTTTAATAATACGTAATCCATAGCGTGTTAGTGCCATAATTGAACGAGTTATAATCAATCAAAACTTAATGCATAACATAAATATTTTCTGCATATTAGCATTGAACCCTACACTACGCGTGACCTGACACACACTTGGGTGGTTTTATTAAGTCCGACAGCAGATATTTAGCAAGAACTTATAACTATTTATTACTCGTTCAAATAAATTGATTATAACGTGTGCGCGGTCCTTAACAAAACTCGTTTTACAGCCACTAGAGTTGAAGTAGAGACAGTATAAAAGGATGTTAATTGGTCTTCCTTACTTTCTGGAGATAATTGAGTCGTAACTAGGATGCTAGACAATGCGAATGCCTGGCAACACTGTCGCATGTTGCACCTTGAATTTGCATATAGAGGCCTTTAAGTCACACACAGTGGGATGCCTTAGCAATTACGACTACAGTACGTTAATGGCGACATGTTAGAAACATGTGTTTTGTTGTTCAATTATTATTGAGCTTGTTTGGCATTTCGTTTTTAGGGTTGCACAGCTCAAAAGGAAAAGTTAAACCCTTATGTGATCACTTCGTTTCTTTGCCTATTTGTATATCGCATTAATGTTTGTTTGTTTGTTTGTTTGTTTATACTCTTTATTGTACAAAAAGGAAAAACAAAAAGGTTACATAAATAAAAGTTGTGTTAAGTACAAAGGCGGACACTCGTTCGTTTGTCACTCGTTTTAGTTTGTTTGTTTTTGTATTTTTTTTTTTTTTTTTTTTTATACGACTGGATTGCAAACGAGCAAGTGGGTCTCCTGATGGTAAGAGATCACCACCGCCCATAAACATCTGCAAACCAGGGGAATTGCAGTTGCGTTGCCAACCTAGGCCTTTGTATTTTGTAACTCTATGTGTACGAGTATGTATTATAAGCTATATATTACCTATATATTATAAGCCTATTTCAAATATATGCCATACATTTAAATAAACTTCGTTTCTATCTGAATGCCGGTATTACCGCTACTTTCTCAGTGACGGGTAATGTACATATGGTACAGTCAACTACAAAGATATCGATGACGAAAAAGTTACAAAAATATGTATACGACCTTAATATTAGGCCCATAATGTCGTGTATACATAATTTTGTAACTTTGACCGTATCTATTTAATATAGTAAAGTATATAGTAAAGTTATCTGTACAGTCGGAGAAACTGAATCACGTACCAGGGTGGAACCTTTTCATAAACATTTTCGCTATGATTTCTTTGGAAATTGTATGGGATGTCAACATGGCATTAGTAGCACAATTTCCTTGACTGTATCAAGATCTACGAGTAATTGATACAAAATGTTTTCAAATTATTCTGGGCTATTTCGGCAGATGGGTTAACTAACTCTACACAACTGCATATGTAGGTACTTATTTCACGATTTGGAATTGTGTTTCACAAATGTTTGCGTACATTAAAATCGATGCGCAAAGTACCTATACCTACCGCGTGAAAGACGTGACTATAAATTACTCGTAAATCAAAAATTCCGTTGAAATATTCTAAAATATGTAATTTGAACACATTCCATGTAATACTTAGGCAACTCATACAACCTTTTGAAAGTGTATTTTGATACAAAAACTTTGGATGTAAAACCTGTAGGGTGCTTTCCGTTGACTTTAAGGTTAAACTTTAGCAAATTAAAAAAAAGCTGATGTCCATTTGTAATGAGAATAATATTTTCATTTATCTTTTTATTTTACAAATGGCAAGAACCCTAAACTTAGCAGCGTATCTAATAAGATACGAGTACATAGGGCAGAAGTACCGTTTGTGGCCACTGTACCGTTTATGGCGATTTATTGCTTAAATATACGTTCGAAATAAATTTATAGTAATAAATCATTACAGGTGCAGGTGGTAGGACCTTGTGCAAGGTCCGCCTTGATTGCTACCAACATCTTGCTCGCTAATCCAGCCGTGAAGCAGCAGTGCTTGCACTGTTGTGTTTCGGCGTGGAGAGTAAGGCAGCCGGTGGAATTACTCGCACTTGAGGTATCCCATCTTAGGCCTCTAGGTTGGCAACGCCTCTGCAATTCCCTGGCGTTGCAGGTGTTTATGGGCGGTGGTGATCTCTTACCATCAGGAGACCCACTTGCTCGTTTGCCATCCAGTGGAATAAAAAAAAATTACAAACTTTATTCGTTTCAGTATAAAATTTTGAAAACTCACTAAACATATTATTTTAATACTATAACTTTTGATATATATATATGACTTCAAATGTGAACTGGCCAAAAACGGGCTTAAGGTGGCCAAAACCGGTACTTCTGCCCTAATTCAAGATCGTGTTTTTGTATTCGTTTAAAGTTATTTTTGTTAGTTCTACAAGAATCCATCTAGGCTTAAATTGATTATATTTGTCTCAATTTACCAATTTTAACGTTAAGTACGTTTTCCAAAAATCAGCATAGAATGAAAACGAAATGTTTAGCACCTAATTTCTAAATTTGTACAGGACCTTCAGTGCGTGTCTGTGCCTCGCAATTAAACGGTTTAATACCGCGTTATTGCTACCAACTAGTTACTCGCGTATGGAAAGGGCAGAGTGATATCGTATCGGCTTTGCATGTTTATTATCAGCAGTATTTTGCATGTGCGTGGGCTCGTGTAGAACAAGCATTACTGAATAAAGCTTTAAGCTTTTAGTATTTAAGTTTCGACTAACAAAACGTTTTAAAATACGAATTCAGATCCGAAGTTTCATTTTTTTTCATTCAGCGCTGGAAATGCATGAATGGGTTTCGTGACTTTCGGCCAGTACTATAGAGTGTGTTTTTGTTAGCTGGATAATCCAGTTGATTTATTTTCTACAACCTAATATTTACTAAACTTTACTAAATTGGTTGTTATCATTTATTATGATGATGATGATCATAATTAACATGGTGCCACTCGCTAGTATATAAATGTCAAGGTTCATTTATTAAAGAAGAAAACTTTGCCTCGAATTGAAATCACCACGCCACGCTTTATACAAGGACCTAACTCACGTTAAAAAATAATTAACAGAATTAAAATTCCTCAACAGACATTTCCAGTGTACATCTGTCGTTTGATAAACAAGAAACTCTGCAAACTTTCCAGAGTTTACTCCCAAACAAAGGGACGAAATAAAAATATGAGCCACAAAGCGTTCTTGCGGTGGCTTTGTATCGTTTTCAATCTACGTTATGAAAGCATGTTGTAACCACCGGCTACACAAAGCAATATGGCTAAAAGCTTAATAAGTATTAACTGCCCGCCCGGCGAAGTTTGGCCGAATAATTCTGGTGTTCTATTGGCTTAAATAAAAATACTTATAGTAAACTTAGTCTAGTCTAACAGCTCATTAACAGTCCTATTATTAAGAAAAGTGATTCGATGATCATTGCTAAACCATCACGTAAGTACAGACATATTTCAATTTGAATGTGTGTATCGATACAATCAAAACAGTGTGTCTGAATCTCTGCCCTAAAAAAACAACAATGAAAAGTCTACACTGACTGACTGACTCATCCATCTTCGCCCAGCCCACCCTTAGACCTAGAACCTGAATTTTGCATAGGTTTATTTTCATGGTGGCTACGCAACGAGGTCGAAACTGCATACGTAAATTAGTGTTTTTACATCAATGGACTTAGCACTAAAGCATAGTGATTCGATACGGAAATAAGGTATAGTAGGTAAGGTAGGTACTTAGACAGTATCAAAGGAATACCATCAAAAGTCGGTCAAAAGTTGTTAAAAACATTGTTTCTTACCGACTCGAAATACTTTTCCATTCCCGGAAAGAAAACAGGGTCCTATTTAAACTGTCAAGAAAGTTACCGTTTGCGAAAACACCGAAAACAATTTCTAACGAAAGCAAAATGAATTATAGAAAATTGTTGCGAACGTTTAATAATATTTTACCTCGCATTGGGTTTAAACTTTTAAGACGTGTTTTCTCGTTACGAGTTAGCGAGGGTGCGGGGGTGGGGCGACATCAAAGTGAATTAGCGAATGTTATCTAGGGGCGTCCGTTTGTAAGCCGCTTTGAAGTTAGACTACTCGTACCTGCAGGGAACTCCGCTGAAATGTGCTAAAGCGTAAGGCATTTCATTCTGATACCACTCGGGGTAAGAGCTTCAAAACGCGATACTTTCATTAAAAAATTTACACCATATTTTGCCTTCCGGATTTTCCGTTCTAAAAGTTCGGGTTATTTTTACCTTGGAAAAATTTATTTATTTCCTAGATAACGTCCTCGTGCTACAAAGGAGCGTGAGATAGATATTTCTTCTCTTAATAGAGCTTCTAGAGGTTTGGGTCGAATATATTTTAGCGTTTTTGCGAGACTTTTTTGTGGTGGCGTACCGCGCTCACCGCGATAACGTCGCAGAGTCGGTCTAAATGTAAAACTACCCGCAACTAATTTCCCATTACAGCCCCGCGACGTGAGCTTGACGGTGCGACGGATAAACGTTATAACTGTCCTTTGCTTTGTTTACTGAGCAGAGAATGAAGTAAATAAAAAATAATAAAATATCTTTTCTCAAAAATGTCCGTAAAAGTTGACATTATTCTTTACATATCAGAAGGTGAAGTGCATAGTTTATGGTCAGTGAAAAATTAAAAAGTTAAAAAGATTGCAGGCGCGCTAGCTCGACAATAATGAATTAGCGCGCCTGCAATCAGTCACATTTTTTTTAAAGTTAAAAAGGCCATGGAAATGTTGGCACAAGTCGTATACAGCCAAGTCTAATGGCCGGTATCAGATATTTTGTTGAAACTCCGGACTTTTTCTATTGGGTCTGAAATAGCTTGTAGTGTTTTCGGTGGAAAAATACACCTGCAGTTTATTTTTGATGAAAAAAGGCGGGAAAGCATAAGAAAAATATTGGCATAAAATTAAATTTTACAATATATTTTGAGAAAAAGTTTATTCTATTTCAGAATTATTCACCATTTTTGAGAAAAGCTTTATATAAGTCTCGGCTGGAATAGCAATTGCTGGCTTCGAATTAGTTAAACGGACTCGCAAGCTCCTCCGTATAATACTCATACTCAGCCAGCAATTGCCTACTTCCACGACCATAATCCACGGCCACGACAATAATCTACTATTATTTCGGAACATTCAAGATTCCATAAAATTTACAGTATTTTTCATTTCATTACAGCTACGTGAAATTGTTTTGAAACATAATAAAATAATAATTAGCTCGAGATTTAACAATGAATGTTATGATTAATTTAACAATAATTAATTGCAAATTCAAAATAAATTGGACTAGAATAAGATGTCATAAATGTCCATTTTTATTCACATAAATAATGATTTATTTTTATGTCAAAAGAGCAATAGTAACAAATTATAATAAAATAATATAATGAGTCATTTGAAATAAATATTTTTTGTGTATAGTACTTAGCCAAATAAGTGCTTTAAAATTTTTAACATCAGAAAAAATAAAAAGTCTAACTGTCACATTACTCGTAGTCTATGATGTTTTAAGCCATACGACAGACAACCTTAAGGTTCTGAAGGTATACCCACCGAGTGTACAACCTTTATAAATATATAAAAATGTATTATAGAAAACAAACTAGGTAGGTAGGTAGGTCTTTATGTATATACCTGTTTTCTGTACTGTTTGCTATGTGTTGGTGTGCAATAAAGAGTTATTCTATTGTATTGTATTATATTGTATTGTATTGTATTGTAGGTAGCTATGTTTTATAAACTTGCTTATAAACTTTCAATAATTTATTAGTTAAAAAATTTAGGATAGTTTCGACTATTATACTTAATTTTTCTACTACTTATTATTAAATAAATTAAAATCTTTAAAGTATTCACCATTTTTATACTTGTAAAATAGAATTTAATATTTGCCTTGAGTAATTATTCCACATGAGTAGATCCACATAAAAAGAGTTTTTCGAAATTATTCAATTCACAAGTCGTGTTATTTCTTTGTGGTTTATGTATTAGTAAAGAAATAAATACTTCGAACTTTAATTTTAATTTTAATTTACAGGACAATCCTTGTTTACTTAAAAAGCACAATGGCAACTAATTTAACGTAGCTAAGGTATTCAGCTAAGTGGATACAGTGCCAAATGGTGTCTAGCAAAGCTACGCTCGAGAGCGCTGACGCTTTGTTGGTTTTTGGCTCATATTCGGTAAACAGATTTAGAATTTACCTACGGTGAAAATACAATACGCTTAAGGGGTAAGGGTATAAAAATCCAAGCAAACAAAATTTTGCCGCAATTTTTCTAAGATTAAGCGGCGTAAGCGGGACCAACCAAATCATTCAGATACACTGAAAATAAAATGTCGCTGACCACCGTTGATTAGTGACTGACAGTCACTTGAAAAGCTATTTGTATGAGACTGACACAGAGTCGGCCAAAATAGGCCTGGAACAGAGCCTAAAGCCATTACGTAGCAGTGGCTAGATATGGGATGACTTGATTGAATTGTTAGAGGAACCCGGAATATTTAGAATCATTTGAGCTTGAACGTTTGCTAGAGAAAGCAACTAAACCAAAACATGACGTTTTCACAATAAATAAAAGGTAATTGAACGGCATAGGTACCTACTAAAAATTTCATACTAAATTTATATTATCTCACCTTTATGTGAGAAATATTAATTATGTGTAAAAGCCGTTTTAGACAAACAAAGGTAGGTACAATGATCATAGCTTAAAGTTTTATAAAAAAAATAACTGTTATAGATTCTTCAATAACCTGTACTTAAAAAACAAAGACTGTACCTAAGTTACAGCGTTAATACATATTTTTAAGCATTAAGCAACCTTTTTAGGGTTCCGTAATGAACCCTTATAGTTTCGCCATGTCCGTCTGTCTGTCTGTCTGTCCGCGGGTAAGCTCAGAGACCGTTTGTACTAGAAAGCTTTAATTTGACATGAATATACATATCAGTCACGTCGACAAAGATTTAGATTTTTTATTTCTCGACTAACCCTATATTGTGGGGTATAGTTGGATAGGTCTTTTAAAACCATTGGGAGGTTGCTAAGACAATTTTTCTATTCAGTGATCTGTTTGCAAAATATTCAACTTTAAAATGCAAATTTTCATTTAAATCGAGCTCCATACAAAATGTTAACTATTTTGTGGAAAATTTTGAAAAAAATCAGAATAGTAAAAATATATCAAATTTACAAGGAAAATTATAGCGGCTAAGATTGCATGAGAATTAGCAGCCTAAGGTATAAAATATACCTAAACTTGGAAGATTCAGTACACAATACGAAATCCTTAGAAAAATATTATTTGATTTTTCGTAATGGCTACGGAACCCTATCCTGGGCGTTTCACATCTACGCTCTTGGCCGGTTTTTTTATGCAGTTAGACATCAAAGAGTATTCTGAACACTTTAATGATTGATTTGTATAATGGGATCCCAAAGGGAGCAGAAACTAAGTTTTTCTAAATACCTTTCCGCGCACGATACGAATAACGAGTATTCATAGTCCATATTCAGATAGTGTCCCGAGGGAAGTTTCCCCAGGACAGCGTTCCGCGGCTCGATCGGAATGCAAATTTGAAAATTACGACCCAAGGTAAAAGCTGTAAGCGGGACCAATGGAACTTTAAAAAAAAAGTCATTATGTATAAACCTTTATGTATGTATAAATAAGTAGGTAAGTAGGTATACAAATATTTTTCACCTCAGCAGCTCAAACAGGCAGGTTTTGCTATGAGAAATCAGTGAGCAAAATCGCATTTTGCTCACTCCGTGAGACAAAGTAACTTTTTAATTATTTTTTTTAAATGCTGAGTACAGTGTTGGGTCTACTCACTGAATTCCAAATATTTGAACTTTACTTTGATCTGTCATTTCACTTCAACTCGAAAAAAGCAAGAGATAGGATCAAATTTGTCGATTACAAACTTAAATTAAATTTTTGGTATTAAAAATATATCGAAATATTTCCAAAATATAAATTTTCCCGATCTTTTAATAAAGTATGCAACCTCGTTGCACGAAAGCCGCTTCTCTTGTTTTTTTTTTTATTAAAAAAAAATTCCGTATACTGCCTCTACAGTATAATTATTATTTGTTAAATTGAATGATTTTTTAACAAATCTATTTATGTTTATGTAATAGAAATCTTAATAAAAATCATATTTCAAGGTTGTTCAACCTTTTCAATTACCCCGAGATGAGGCTTTTTGCAGTATTAAAAAATAAGTGTGACATTAGTACAAGAAGTTAAGATTGCATGTTATGAGTATGCGATTTGTATTGTAGCTACTGGACTCTTTTTATGGTTTTAAATGTAATTATTATATTTGATAATAATCGGATTCTATTTTAAAAAATGTGTTTGTTTTGTAAACAGGTAGGTATATGTGGTTTTATTCTTATGTTACATTTAAATTATGTTCTCGCTGCTGAGGTGAAAAATTGTATGTGTCACACGAGACCAAAGTTTTTTTGCATCTCGTGTATTTCAATCCCTTGCTGATCTCAGGATTCTAACATAGAATCACTCGCTGACGCTCGTGATTCAATTATAGAATCCTTCGCTTACTCGGGATTCAAAATCAACACTCGCAACAAAAAACAACTTTGCTCTCTTGTTGCACAAATAACTATTTCACACCTCTCCTTCAGAAAAGTAACTTTTCCTCCCTGACGAGAGGGAGCAAAGTGCAACTTTTCTGTTCAAGGCTTTTCTAAGTGTTTTATTGCAAATGCCATTTTTTGTAAGTTGATAATTGTAAAGCCATGCCATTTTCTTTGCTGGTTGTTCTTTAATAATATTTACATTTTTTTTTCAAGTTTCTTAATGCTCGGTGTGAAAAGTTGTATGAGCCACTCGGGAGCAAAATTATTTTCATCTTGGGCGTTAACACTTGAATCCCTCATTACGCTCAGGATTCTACTTTAATCCCTCGCTACGCTCAGGATTCTATCACAGAATCCTTCGCTACATTCTGGATTCAATGTAAGCCCTCGCCGTAAATACACCATTTTGCTCCCTTGTGACACAAATAACTATTAACTAGCCGTTACCCACGACTCCGTCCGCTTAGAGTTCCGTTATTGCTATCCCGCAGGAAATATGCAATTTTCCTCGATAAAAACTATCCTATGTCCTTCCCTGGGACTCTAACTATCTGTATACCGAATTTCATCTAAACCTGTTCAG
This sequence comes from Choristoneura fumiferana, assembly GCF_025370935.1. NCBI lineage: Eukaryota > Metazoa > Arthropoda > Insecta > Lepidoptera > Tortricidae > Choristoneura > Choristoneura fumiferana. The sequence goes on from NC_133478.1 coordinate 8,917,296, forward strand.
CGGTTTAAACGTGATGAATTAACGAATAAACAAACAAACAAACAGACTTATAAATTTTCACATTTATAATATTAGTGGAATATCAATGGTTTAAAAATATTTTCCTTCACGCTCACTGCTGGGGAGTTATGATGGAAACCATACCCTCTTTCTGTGTAATACTTCAGTATAATACAAATCATAAAGCTTCTGGCTTTATGTAGTATTACTATGATAGCGTCGTATATGACAAAATATGTATACCACGAGTGTCACGATCTTTTTTCGGTAAAGGAGAAACGCTATCAGTAGGTTAAGTATTGTGAAAATATACATTTTAATATCCAAAGCAACTTTCCGTACAATGCGTTAAGTAAGTACTGAGTTAAGTAAGTATGTAAAATGTACCTTTTATTTAAACAAGGTTTTGTAATGACACTATTCAGATCAAGAAAGAGCAAGTTAGTGTGTAACTTCGTAAGTTTCACGCACTATATGAAAACAAAACGTGGGTGATTCATTACATTACAGTATCGCTAGAGACTTGGGCCATACCTCTTTCCTTCCCAGCTTCATAGCCTTGAGCTCCAGCCTCAATTTTTTGTGCTTCACAATAACATTGTCTGCGGTATAAACTTGTATTACAATAAAATCTACCGACATATAGAGGATCGTTTATAGCAAGCTGGGTTCAGCTTGAGCACAAAATGTTATGATTTTCCAGAATTTTTATCAATATTTGAGCAATTGAGCAAAGAAAATATTTGGGTCTAAAAGGTTTAGGTGAAAAAGCAAACGGATGTATATATGTAAGTATATAAGCCATTCGGTCTCACGCACATATTTCTAATAATTGTATAATTTCACTTATATTAGAAACTAGCCGTTACCCGCGACTCCGTCCGCGTAGAATTCGGTTATCGCTATCCCGCAGGAACTATGCAATTTTCCCGGATAAAACTATCCTATGTCCGTCCCCGGGAATCAAACTATCTGTATACCGAATTTCATCTAAATCGGTTCAGCAGTTTAGACATGATGAAGTAACAAACAAACAAACAGACTTACAAACTTTCGCATTTATAATATTACTAGCTTTCGCCCGCGGCTCCGCCTGCGTGGAATCCGGTTATCGCGCGCTGTTCCCTCGGGAACTGAGCATTTTTCCGGGATTAAAAGTAGCCTATGTCACTTTCGGGCCCTTAAACTATCTCTATGCCAAAAATCACGTCGATCCGTCGCTCCGTTACGGCGTGAAAGACGGACAAACATACACACAAACACACAATTTCGCATTTATAATATTAGTATGGATGGATTAGTGGGAAGTGGGAAATATAATATATATACAGTTAGATGCAAAAGCTTGTGTCTGTTTGTTTGTTTGTTACCTCTTCACGTCTCAACCGCTGAACTGATTTATATAAAATTCGGCATTCAAATAGTTTGAGTCTTGGGGAAGGACATAGGATAATTGTTATCCCGGAAAATTGCTTAGTTCCCGCGGGATAGCGATAAATGAATTCTACACGTATGGAGTCGCGGGCAACAGCTCGTAATAAAATATAGTTTCATGTGTCCGTAGAAAGTTTAATCTGGAAAGTACAAAAGCACTAGATCTCATTATGATAGAGTTGTATTTAATTTATCTTTTCTCAAAAATGTCCGTAAAACTTGTCATTATTCTTTACATATCAGAAGGTGAAGTGCATAGTTTATGGTCAGCGAAAAATTAAAGAGTTAAAAAGATTGCAGGCGCGCTAGCTCGACAATAATGAATTAGCGCGCCTGCAATCAGTCACATTTTTTTTTTAATTAAAAAGGCCATGGAAATGTTGGCACAAGTCGTATACAGTCAAGTCTAATGGCCGGTATCAGATATTTTGTTGGAACTCCGGACTTTTTCTATTGGGTCTGAAATAGCTTGTGGTGTTTTCGGTGGAAAAATACACCCGCAGTTTATTTTTAATGAAAAAAGGCGGGAAAGCATAAGAAAAATATTGGAATAAAATTAAGTTTTATAATATATTTTGAGAAAAAGTTTATTCTATTTCAGAATTATTCACCATTTTTGAGAAAAGCTTTATATTAGTCTCGGCTGGAATAGCAATTGCTGGCTTCGTATTAGTTAAACGGACTCGCAAGCTCGTCCGTTTAATACTCATACTCAGCCAGCAATTGCTTACTTCCAGGCCACGACAATAATCTACTATTACAGTACGTTTATTGTTCCGCTAAATGTTTACTTTTCGTGGAGACGAAGGACAGGGTGCTAAATTGCTAGTGATTAAGGCAAAATAGGTATTAAATATCTTAATAGCACTACTGAAACTTTAGTGTCCAATTATATTTTGGCTATCGGGTTTCACAACAACTATCCAGCAGTTCGGTAATACGAGTTTAAATAACTATTAACTACCATTATCAGCGTAATTACTAAGCAATTTATGGCGTAATAATTACAGCTAAACAAGTAAAACAGTGTCACTGGTGTTCTGTTATGAACTCTACCGATGGCACACTTGATAATTTCATTTGAAAAACGAACAGAAATATATATTATGTAGAACTACAGTTATATCATGCATCTACCTTCTAAACAGTTCTTACTGATATAGGAGAAAAAATTCAGAAATAAAATAGTATGCCAACAACCTCACAAATGTACGGTGAACGCGATCGCATTGTCAATTTTTTTCTAGTAAATGTTTTTAAATGGTAGTAAAATGACAACATAACTTCTAGAGTTAATGGAAGGTCTTCAAAAGATCTGCTCTCATAATGCGTGTTCGCAATTAAAAACTTTCTTCTCATCACTCCAGGTAAGTCTTTAGGCCCATTTTATGGTCTTTTAATTCCTTTTGCAGACCTTCAAATCATTGACGTTACCACTCAGAGAAATCTGAAGTGTAACACTTTCCATCATGATCATCTTCATCGTCCAGACCTTTTCCCATTTACATGAGATCGGCCTTCCTTGTCCGCAGTTACTACTTACACAGTCGTGTGCCGTGCTGGCCTCTAATTTATTTATTTTATTTATTTATTCAATACAAAGTCAGGCTTACAGTTTTACTTGTTTGATTTCGTTTTCGTTTTAAAGTGCTAGTATTCCATGTCCAGCCATAGTCATAGCCATAAGCTTACCTTAAACTTGCTAGTGGCAAAGCTAAGCACGATATGATCTTCCGGCCGTGTTTAAACATGACCGTATCATCTGCGACGTTTTTCCCTTACCTTCTATCTATCAAAGTATATCTAACACCTATTGCAAACTTAGTGACCCTGAGATAACCACTGCAGATAATATAAGCCATTTAATCTATGTTAATATTATAAATGCGAAAGTGTGTGTGTTTGTATGTTTGTCCGTCTTTCACGTCGAAACGGAGCAACGAATCGACGTGAGTTTTGGCATATAGATAGTTTATGGGCGAGAGAGTAACAGTGGCTACTTTTTATCCCGGAAAAATGCTCAGTTCCCGAGGGAACAGCACGCGATAACCGGATTCCAAGCAGGCGAAGCCGCGGGCAAAAGCTAGTCGTTTATAAATCTACCAAATTTATTTACTACGTATTATGTAAGTTTATATATAAAACATTGCGTGTCACAACGAATTGCACTTCACAAACAAAAAACAAACCCAATTTAATGTTGACATTTTGATTGGTATCAGGAGGGCTACTACGAAACTCGAAGCTCGAAGTTCGTATCGTACCGTCCCTCTCGCTCTCGTATTAAATAGTATAAGTGTCAGAGGGACCGCACGACACGAACTTCGAGTTTCGAGTTTCGTAGTAGCCCTGCCGTATTGATGTTATGGGACAATATTGCAGTTGAGTCGTGCATTGTGCATCTATGTAGATATCGCGGTCCGATATCAGAAAGTTATTGTGTAGGAAAGTTTGTTCAATAACGAGCTTTCTACAGGACGAGGAAGTAAAGTGGCCGTGCGTTACACTGTTACGAGGCTTGTTATCATTTTATTTACAATTTCTTTATTAGCGACTAGCGTTTACCCGAGGATTCGCACGCGTAAATCATTAGATACAGCAGTTGAATTGTAATTCCGAGATTTTATTAAATTCTCGTGGGAATTCCCTAAAATTACATCGTGGTTTTCAAATCATTAGTGATTTACGCGTGCGAAGCCGCGGGTAAATACTAGTGTAATAATAATTTTCTTGAAGTTAAAATAAACATTTTCTCATTTTCATATTATCATCTACTCGTATGTAAATATTAAGCTGTATTGTATCTGATATGAATTGTAAATAGTCAAAATGGATAAGTCACGGCTAATTATGACATAGCGGCATAACGACTGCAAAGCACACTTTATGTAAAGTTAGTTCAGCGGAACTGAGCAGGTTACAGCCAGTAAAATTGTATTTTTTTTTGTCACCGTTTTACGTAACTTCTGCCCAACGTCATGTAAATTTAAAGACTAAAATCTTGATAAAAGTCTGTATTTAATTGACATTTCTTCATCCGAAACCATTTTACCGTTTTCCTGTTCTAAAGACCTATTTACAACAATATTTAATCGGTGATTAGTTACTATAAATGTGAAGAAACATGGTAATACGAACTCTTGTAAGTATCCATAAGTATCGAAAACTAAGTTATAGATTGTCGTCAAGTCAGATCTATTAAAAGTTTCGGAGTCGATGACGCGTTCGATTTAGATTCGCCCCGAAGGAGCTCTGCAAACGAAAATATAACGTTTTCCCTTACAATGAATTACTGTCAAGTTAATTGCCTTGTATTATTTAGAAATTTCCATGCCAGCAAATATCATTAATAAGTTAAGAGCCACAATTAACGCGGGAACAGAAATTTGAATCCATACTAATATTATAAATATGAAAATGTGTGTGTGTATGTTTGTTAGTCTTTCACATCGAAACGGAGGGACGTATTGACGTGATTTTTGGAAAAGAGAGTCACATAGGCTATTTTTTATCCCGGAAAAATGCACAGTTCCCTAGGGAACAGCGCGCGATAACCATAGTTATAATATAAAGTCATGTGGCGAAATGAAAATCAAACATTTTTGTTTCTTTATCGGTGGTCGTAGCTAAAATATCAAACGATGAAAATGCACGCAAAATGTTTCTAACCATAAACCATACTTAAAACTTTTCCCGTAATTAGGTAGACAGGACAATTTGAACCGCTTAATGGTAAAAAGTAGTTCGCAGCAGTTTAAATCGGCTCTCCAGTTAATAAAACAGGAAACTATAGCAGCTTAAAATTGTTTAATTTAATAGGGAACTGTTGGATCGCTTTTAAATCACCCTATAACTAATTAGCGCCGTTAAACATAATTACTCCATTAATTCAGCGTCCATTACAAGCGGGAGTTGACCGTCGATAAACATAGATTTCGCGGTCGAAAACCCGATATTTGCATTTAACTTACCAAATGTTGTAGAGAATATAAATAAAGCGACAAATTAAAAGGGAGTTTCATTGAAGAGTTCGATAATTGAGCATGAATGTTTAAATTAATGAATTTCGTGGATTCGACGAACGTCCATCGACTGAAGCGGCCGAAACGAACATTCTTAATTAATGTGAACAAGAACAAACGTTTGGCTACCGGGAGTGCTATTTAGCCGTTTTTACTACTTTAATTTGGTTCAACTGCTATTTTAAGTGATTAAGTATTTCATTAAGAGAGAATGTTTCATTCGAATTATTTAAAACTTGTAGATGAATAAAGGCTCAATAAGACAGAGTAGAATTTAAGAACGTCATTTCTTCGGCTTATAGGCGCTGAAAAGATAATAAACAATTGTCTTTTTCATTATCAACTGCTACTAACAACTTTAACTTTTGCTTATAAATTATAAATTTGAAACTGATGTTTGTCAATGCTCAAGGCGAGAGAGTTAAAAAATGGCTGTCAGTCTATTTTTATGTCACAACTAGCGCATATGCGGATTACACCAGCTGAAATGCTTCAAAAAATTAAAAGCGTTGCCAAAAATATTTAGTAAAGCGTATGAAAATCAGGTCCGGACTGGGTGTGAGCAGAAAGTCAGGGACCGCGTCAGCTGGACTACATTAGTCAGGCGATGCGAGCGAATTTAATAAAAGCCTTATCGCTGTCTCGGCTGCCCCGTTTCTATCTCGTTTTTGTAACGCTCTAGATAACATTCCGAATGTGATTTTTACGCCCTTTATTAAAATGGTTCTTTTATGTAGGAATTACGAACACGGGATGATTTATAATGCAAGCGAAGAATATCTGACTTGGTGTCACGTTTAGACATCCCGTGATAATAAAATGTTGTATGTAGAACTTCTTTTACCAGGGACTTTATTAATTTTTTATTCGACTAGATGGCAAACGAGCAAGTGGGTCTCCTGTTGGTAAGATATCATCACCAGGGGTATTGCAGATGCGTTGCCAACCTAGAGGCCTAAGATGGGATACGTCAAGTGCCAGTAATTTCACCGGCTTCCTTACTCTCCACGCCGAAACACAACAGTGCAAGCACTGCTGCTGCTTCACGGCAGGCTTAGCGAGCAAGATGGTGGTAGCAATCCGGGCGGACCTTGCACAAGGTCCTACCACCTGCATTTTATTATAAGTTCCTACGCAGACGGACGGCGAAAATCCTGTTACAACATCAAATAGATTTGAAGAATATAAGTATCTGCGTTTCTTTTTTTAAAAACAGGCTGATATCATAACATGTAGATAATATTACTTTTTGTAACTGTAAAAAACGCCAGATTTAATCTATTATTCCTTAATATCATCGCATATTTGCATATTCAATTTATTTACAGGAACAGTTTAAAGAGCCTAGTTGACATCAGTAATTACTGTATTCTTTAATATTATTCCATAGTGCTTGTGGTGTTGTCGCCTGAGCGGTGCGCCATTAGTATTCAAAATGTAAATTGCTGGGAGCACTCAGGGCAATGCACCCTCCCAGATCTTACTTTCCCAGAAATAATTTCATTAACATCTGCATACCCGCGTGCTCCAAGTTAAATTCCTTCCAAGGTGCCAAGAAACTTGAAAAATATGCGTTAGCGTACGTACAAAGACGTTTTGCCTCTGCGGCGCTGCCTCAGTGATGCCGCAGCTATTTGTTCCTTCACAAACTTCACTATTAACTTGGATATGCAGCTGTTAGTTAGCATCGTTTGCTTTGTTCAGTTTGATGTGCAAAGTATTTTGTTTGCCTTAAGACGAGGCATTAGTTTTTGTTGGCAAATATTCTTTCAATATCGTAAGTATGAAGAATGTGAATAAAATTGTAATATTTTATTTTTCATTACAATAGTACCTATAGTTATTCTAGCATATTGGGATTCTGGAAACGATTTGTGAAAATTTTCTTGTAGATTTGAGCTCAAAATTAGCATCCAGAAATATTTTATTTTGCAAACTATTCCGAGACAGAATTCCTATCAATTTACTACATTTTTGAAGAAAGATTGCAAGCTAATTGGGATTGATTTTATTTTATTCAGTCGCTTCGTATTTTTTTTTAATTCGTTTCGTTTCATAAACAAAAATTTACTAAATATTTTTAAATGTATCCAATTTTATTATTTTTGCTTTGTATGGGAAACTACATACTTAATTTATTTTATACAAAGTACCTACCTAAACATGCTTTAGGTACCTCATAGTTACAAAAATATTATAAACACTCATGATATACTTAGATATTTACCTACTTAATATTATTTTAGTCATTTCATTTTAAACGTGGCATCATAAATTCAGAATGATGTCTCATCTTTATCACATTTTTTCACTTCAACAAATTTCCAAGTAAACATCGGCTACTGAATTTCTTCTGCAAGTAAGTTAATATTTAAATTAGTATCGCCAAAACGGATATTTTCTGATTTTGAGTGAATATTTATATTAAATTATGGAGTCTGCAACCGGTTGATTGCAATTAACTTGCTGCCTGTGATATTTTATTAATATCAATCTCCGATCAAAGTGATGGGACGCATGGCACGGAGGTTTATTGTCGATTTCAAATGTATATTGACGACATCTTAAAAAAGCAAAAAAATATCTATATAATAAAAATAGCTTAGATGCATAAGATTTTTCATTGATTTTACAAGTACTGACATTAAAAGTACTATATTTCAGGTCTATCGGTGACCACAAGTCCTGAAAATTTGTAGATTGATTCCAATCCCTACTATTATTACCAATAAGAATTTGTAATGCTAGTAAGTGCAAGGACACTAGAAATGTCTTCAAAATCAAATACAAAAGTAATTAGCGTAGTCTGATTGACGAAAATGACAAAACTATCCATAAACACACCTTGTTTACTACGAGTAGGTACTTTAGTTACCTGAGTATTTATATAAACCTCGTGTTCATCGTACTTACTTTATATGGCTAATTTGCATCGGTTGAAGATACTTCTTCACAGGCAAGTCTCAAAAGAATATAAAGTATATTAGTTTTCTCTTAGAACAGTTAATAAATTCGTTTTACATTAACTGAGACTTTGATAGATTTTTTCGACAAAATATCCCATTTCCTTTCCTTAGACTAGACGGGTACACACTAGAGGCTGCAAGTGCTTCATCTGACTCGATTTAATTAACTAAAGTGCATTTGCACTAAATTTTAATGATATCAAACGTGCAGTCTTGAGACGAGACGCAAGCAAATCCCCCATATAAGTTAGTATTTATCTTTACAATTTAAAGCTTAGATATGTTTTACCGTCTCTCAATCTGAGACTAATTATTTTGTACTCATCTATCCACTAAATTGAGTTATCTTCTGTAGGAGCTTGCTTGTAATTAAATTATAACAACGTACATAATATATCAAAGGTAAGCTGCTTATAGTCGTCTTTGGAACACCGAATTAAAAATGTATTACGACATAAATTATAATTTGTTACGTCAGGCGTTATTTTATGCTAAGTTCTTTCCTTATATTATGATAGTTTAACAATTTTTTTGTTGAATTTCTGTCACCTTAAATTATTAATCTGACACTCCAGTTTTTCATTTAATGAAATTAAATAGTATATTTCACAAATTTTACAGTAAGAGATGTAAAATTTTAATCAATAATAAAAAAATATATAAAAAAAATTAACCGACTACAAAAAACCATGATAATAATTTTCCTACCAATCTGAAGTCGGTGCCTCGCAGCACGAGCCAGCAAGAGTGGACCTATAGTCGTCTACCTCACCTACATTCTATTTGTGTATATTGGGCTTCAATCACTCCTCTAAGATACAATAGTTTAATTTCAACTGCTCGTCACCTTTTATGAAAAATTGCTTTTTCCGATGCAGAGACGTTCATTATTGAGGAGTCCTGGTGCTTCGTCACCCGTTCCATTTCACCATATGCATTACGATGAGCTTAAGTTGCTTCGCAACTGTGTTAAAGTAATTGAAATTCAACCCGTGAGGTACCTACTGTTATTGAGTAGTCGCTCCGTTGGTCAAATGTGGTCTTCATCATCAGTTCCACTTCACCAAATGATGATTTTCAAGAGCAAATGCACGAGTTACTACTAAATATATCGAAATTACCATGGGTGTTCCTACAATATTTGAAGAGTTCCCTCGATTTCCTCAGGATCCAATCATCAGATCCTGATTTGGTATTTATGGAACCTTCATAAATGACGGAGTTCTGAGGTAACAAACAAAAAAAAAACGAATTGATAACCTCCTCTTTTTTTAAGTCGGTTAAAAATAGCCAACAGCGAGTCGGACTGGCACACAAAGAGTTTCGTCCCAATATACCAAAAAACCTGTTTTTTGTATAGACAGTAACTTTATCTTATTTTTATATATGTAATTTCCACAGTGTTACACACACTCTGTCAAAATTTCAGTTGTTCAATTCAGGAGACCCACTTGCTCGTTTGCCATCCAGTCAAATAAAAAAAAAAAAAAACGATACAGCTCCGTGACAGACAGACAGTCAAAACAAGGGGGGCAAATGATGTCGGATTGACTTGCAATTTGGTCACTTGTCTTTGGACGACACTGGAAGTACAATCAACAAAAATTACAGTCAGAAAAAAAGAAAAAAAAAGTATAATGACCTAATAGTAGTAGTAGTTATTTGTATCTTTTTATTTTGCAAGCGAGCGGTTTCAGCACAAAAGAAAACACGGGTAATCATAGCTCCTCATGTCACAATAATGTTGTTACAGGAAATTAGTACACAGGCCCTATTCTGTTAGCTACTTGACACGAACTGCAACGCTTTAACGAGTAAAACGCGTGTAAATTGCGTGTATGAGAAATTTGTAATTGTGTACAGTCAACTACAAAAGAATCGATACCGCCACAGTTACAAAAATATATTGTATAATGTTATGGACCAAGTCATTAATGAGGGCATTATTAATAATGTATGTAATGTACAAGCTATACTAGGCCAAATGATTAATTATTCCCAAACTTCATTATTTATCACATTGTCTAGTCATTATGAATATTGCTACGTGATTGCTGGGCAATTTGATACCTAAACTTGGAATATTCCGTACAAAATACGAAATCCTTAGAAAAATATGACTTATTTTTTTCGTAATGGCTACGGAACCCGACACACTCTTGGCCGGTTTTTTTTATTTCATAATGCCCAGGCATTATAAAAAATGACCATTTATAACTTGGTCCACAACATATACATGACATTTTTGTAACTTCAGCCGTATCGATTTCTTTGACTTTAAAACTTCGAATGATAGTTTCTATGTATTTCAACGCCAGGAAGCAATATTTTATTGCTGTGTCTTTCCTTACACAAAACACCTCGTTAACTCTTTTTTTTTTCATCAGAATCTGGCACCGCTCAAGCTCCAGTATTTATGTTGCCAACTCATCACGGAGTAATACCACTGTATCTAGACCGCGTCCTTGGCAGACATGCGATCCTCTAATCGACGATCTTCGGAGATCAAAGATACGTTCGCTATTCTCTTATTATAAGCCTGTCGTGTACAAATGTATCTTTTTAAATTGTTCTCGATTCTTCAAATGTTTCTCCCTAAATTTTTAAATGCTGGCAACTTTTGTAATTGACGATTTTGTTCCCATTTATAACAATGTTATTTGTTGCTGAAAATAAACTCTGGCTACCATTTGTTACTTGTTATTTAGATGTTTCCTCTATTGTTACTCCTGGGAATAAACATCAAGATATATGCTACTAATTTAGTGAGTATATACGATGTTTCAAAACAAGTGTTACTGATATAAACAATATCCCCCAAAGACTTTCCTTTCACTTATTCCTACGAAGACTAGACTCTTTGCTTCAGTCTATCTCTATCATAATACTTAATATGTGGGTAGAAATTCGTTCCAGTGAAATTTAACGTTTCGATTCGTGTGTTGTTATTTTCATTTGTTTATGGTTATTCTGTTTGCTTTTGTTGTAATTCGTACACGTGTTGTTTGTCTTCATTAATCTTCTGAAAGAGGGATCCTTTAGAGGCGTGTGTATGCATATGAACGCTTCGTTTCATGTGATTGTACCTAATGTGCTATCAGTTGCCACTTCCGAAAATTACATCGAATGCTTGCCCGATAAATCGACTTTATTGGTCATTTTAAAAGAAACAAGATGAGATGGGGAATATATGGGATGGCGTGGGGATGGGGAAGTATTTTTACGGCGTATAAAGTATGTACATCAAGAGGACTGTACACAGCTGCGTAGCAATTCGGTGGTATGAAATCGAACTTGGCCCGCGTGGGAACTACAACCCTAGCCTTCTCATTCTGAGTGGAGGCTTGTTTGTACCCAGCAGTAGAACGTGTACTTAAAGGCCGGCCTATCCAATCTAACTCTACCTATCTAATGGTACTTTCTGGAAATAGCTTGGGAATCGCAATAGTGTTCTAAAAAGTCTGTCGTAATATTTTACACGTTAAAGTTCCGCGTGACGACACGCCGTACTAAATTGTCGCACGGCGTGACGTTACGGGTCCCCACTCCTGAACTTTGACGCTATATCTTTGTAATTTTTTGTATGATTTACAAGAGAAAAAATACGTATTCAATATTTTATGATGATCTATCTGACGGACTAAATAGAATATTATTTTTCACGACACTCCTCGAAAATGCCTATATATGTACATTTAACAGCTGACTCATTTATGGCTCACAAAAGATGACAACAATGTAACACATTACGGCAACAGGTCATATCTATGTATGTATTTCATAGTACGATACGACTTTTTAGAATATATTTCACAATAATTTTCCCGGCGTGCTGAAACGACAATTGGACCAATCAAAAGTAATCGTCTGCTGCATATAAAATTAAAGTAACCAATGAAATTGCGTCATTTATGACTTCTAAGAGGTGTTTTTTTTCTTAAACTTATAATGTGCATATAATTTTTTCAGTATGAGAAAACGCCACAGCATAAACTTTTTAAAGCTGCTGCGCACGGCAGGCTGCCGTTTTTTTTAATGTGGTTTTGGATACTGGCCTCTTTAAAATAAAATATCTCACAAAAGAAAAACTAAAATCGTGCGGGAGCAACGCAGTCTCTGGATTAGTGCTATAGATGAACTCGTATTATCGAAGGCCTCCCCTTCGGATCGGCCTTCGAACTAACTCGTTCATCTATTGCTTCTTTTCCAGCCTCTACAACAATGTAATATTTTTGATCCAGGAAACTACGCCATATTTATCTGTTTGAGTAGGTTTACTCTAGTTTCTAAACCGTATAATAATTTTACCCATATCTTCTTGCTATTACCAGTTTTTAATAATCACGTACGAGTATAATATCTACTCCAGAAGCCAGTTCGATCTCAATGAAGCAACAAGTCGTATATCAGTTCGAAATGTGTGCGTGCGTCGATGAAGTAAATTTACCGCGCGGTATAATGGCGACGGCGATTGTGCGAGCTATATCGATCATCGACATACAACGCTGTTTCAGTCTATTAGCTCCGTGTGATGGTGAGTTGATGGGTTGAGGGTTATATGACGTAGTTAGATAGAAAGGTGTCTCATTTATGCTCGCTCTGAATGAATGCGTGAGATTAGATAAATTATAAATAAAATATTAACTAGGTAATATGCATAAAATTTTAAATTTTCTAATTAATAAATGAATATTTCAAAGAAATATTAACTTACATTTTCTTCACTAAAAAGTTAGGTACTTACTAAAGACATGGATATGGATATGTTCCATCTATGCAACTACAAGATTATCATCCTATGAAATAAGGAATGTACTAATTTAAGCCATTTAATATTCGAATTTAAATAAATGCGTCCATAAACATTGGAAGGATTAAATACAATACAATTTTAATTGGTCAAAGTACTTATGCAGACACAGGAAGGTCGATAAGAGAGTAAGGTCGATAAGAGATTAACGCCAAATAAAAAGAATTTCTTTGAATTTTTTCCCCCGATTTACGAAATTGATGTTGGTTATTTATTATGATAAAAACTGGTACAATAAATAAATTTACACGTCGCTATTTAGTATGCCCCTAGGACAAATGAATTTGATATATTGAAGCCAAAACTGATACTAGTCTTATTTTTTCTCCTTTTATTTTATAACTAGTTTTGCCTTGCTTATATTCGTGTATATTTTAGCTAGCTTCTATCTATACATATATTTCAGACGCTAGGATTAGCTCTGAATTCCAGACGTATAGAAGTACTGTCCAAGCATTGCAATATTTCTATCACATGTTTTTCTATACTGAATTTTATCGATGACAGATAACCTAGAATTCGTGTGTCGCTATTCCGCAAGAACTATGTAATTTTCCGAGATAAAAACAATCATATTGTGAATTGAAAATACAAACTGAAATATAGATGCACAGAAAAACCAGAAAAATAAGACCATCACTGGGAATCGAACCCAGGTCCTCGGTATTCCGTACCGCGTGCTATACCGCTACACCACTGATGGTCAACAGTACAGACACGAATTTCCCCTATGCACCTCATATCTCAGCTTGTTTGTTTCTTATGTTAGCCACTTAAGCAGTGACGCCAGCGACATCTATACCGTAGCCCTCATCGAGAAACTTTTTTTTTTTCGGCAAGTAAAAATTTGGAATTGAAATAAAAAATACAAAAAGATTCCAAAAAAACAATCTTAATCATATTGTGGTCTCCCAGGGCCTAAAACTATAATTATCCATACAAAATTTAAGCGTGAAAAGGTAATAACCATTAATACAATTAGTACAAGATTCTTTTGCTGACTGTACTTTTTGTTGACTGTACTTGCATTGTCACCCAAACTACATTTTCATACCAAATTTCAAGTCGATGCTATTAACTGTTGAAGAGTTCCGTCCTGTGGAGACGATCCTGGCTGGGCTACCAGGATGTCACTACTAGATTATTGTATTGTCAAGTGATTTACATAAGTATGCCAAATTTCAAGTTAATCCGACTACTGGAAGTTGGTCGAATTGTACTTGCAAGATTTGACTACAGACAGACAGACAGACAACGGGACAGGTGAAACTAAATAAAAGCTTGTAAAAAGGGAGACAGACAGAGTTACTTTCACATTTATAAATTTAATAAGAACTAGTAAGAATGGATAGCCGCGCGGCCTTGCAATATACTAAAACTTACACTAGATTTTTGGCACCGTACAAATAACGCTTTATCTCTAGACTTTTCAAGTAGAGCGCAAGTCTCTACAATTACACCGATTTAGGTAACCTTTGTTTTTAAGGGGGTACCGTACAAAATTCCTGCAGGTGTTTAACCAACAAAAATTACCCTGGAAATTCCACAAACTCATTACGGCATATCCAGAGAAGGTACACTCTACAATCTTTCACCTTCCGTATTACTCACTGTAATACTCGTTTCGGTAATGCGATATACGGATCTAATTCAAGCGCTCGCGTGCCGCGGTCGTGTTAATCTGCAGGCGTAAAGGTTCGGCGAGGACTGCCTGGCTGGGTTCATTTGCGCGACCAGCAGCGTAGCAAGCAATTTTCTTATACATGGCGGTGTTGCCATATAACCGCTATAAGGTGAGCGTCTTGAGCGAACAATGAAGAGGGTAGTTGCTAACGCGTCGCGGCAGCGCAAATCTGACGAAGTAATGATGCGCAGGCGTGAACGCTGCGTGTTGCTTGGATCTCTTGATCTGTATACCTGGTTGAGGCATGCGTTGGATTTTTGGAAGGACGCTGTGAAAATAAATGAGAGATTGGTTTGAACTTTCAGTATAAAGGGATTGTTTATGTGCCCAACCTTTTAAAAGATATCTGGACAGTAAGCAAATTTATGTTCGTTGCGGATGCAAAAGTTGTGTCTTCAACCAATATGGTTTGGGCCTGTTTCACCACTTGTCGACTAACTTTAAGTGTCAGATAAAAGTAATGCCGTCTTTGTGTGTAAACAAACAGAGACGGCATCACAGATATCCGTCACTTAAAGATTCTAAATTTATTGCCTCTTCTGTACAACTCTTGTTTCTTATGTTTACTACCCATCTAATTTTGGCCATCTTGTTGTGTATTCCTAGTTTGGTATTAAACAATAAAAAAAGTTCTCAATCACACAACAAATTATTGTATCCAATTGTAAGTGTTATTTTTAAACTCCTACCATACATGCCTCTACTACTTTCTTCCCAATTTAACTCCGGGGATATTTAATTTTTGTAAAACACACTTGATTTTCTCGAAACTTATTAATATAGTTACGTATGTAAGTACAACGATGACGGACGCATCATTCATTTTCATTCAAACAAAGAAAGCAGCAGTATTAATGTAACAAATCGTCTAGTCATATAATATACTTAGATTCTTCACATGCCACGTAATCGGCCATGGCAGTGTCTCTGCCTACTCAGTGCTGTAGATCCCGACATAAATCCTCCAAGTAAAGACAAATTACTCGACCTTTTTTCCTTTTGAGTCCCGTAGGATAACGGGTACCTACAAATCCCTACGATCGTGCCGTTTAATGGAATGATTTCATTACTAATCTCCGTATGTATGGGGCGATTATCTTCGATATGTGCTCTCTGTATTTTAATTTGGTAACGTTACTTACCTCGAAGGAATATACGTTTTATTAAAAGCTTCTCGCTATCCGAATTCCCCAGGGATTAGAGTCAGGAGATTGAACAGTTATGTATTAAAATATTTTCATCACACTTGCTCGTAAACAGTGTCAAAAGGCTACCTTGGTTGCAACCCCCCAAATAAAACCCTGGACCTTAATGTGCTTGTCATGAAACCCGTGGTCGGTAAATGAGTCATTGCGCGTACTAATTTTCTTGTCATTAAGCCCAAGGTCGGAAAATGAGTAAATGTCCGTACTGGTACTGATGCGCGCGCTCCTGCGCATGGCGTAGCAGCAGGACCACATGCAAACGCGGCTCAGGCACATGCTGAGGTAGGGGGAGTGCCGCGCTGCCAAGAGCGCAGCCCAGGTATCGCCAATATTTGGAACAATTTATATTTTTTCTTTTAGAAATATAAAATTTTACTCGCAAATGTGATGAAAAACATTTTATGTCGCACGGGCGGTACTAGAATTACGAACATCGACTCATTAAAGCCTCTCGTTCGTAATTCCTTATTTACCGCCCTTAAGACACAATGTACTATTGTATACCTACTTACTAAAATTTACTTGTTGATTATTTTCTTTAGTTTTCTTAGAGACTTGCTAAAACTATGTAGCTAACTCTCTAGAACACACATACACACAAACATCATGCCTGTATTCCCAAAATAGGGTAGGCAGAGCACACGAAACGTTACCGCTTCGGAGCCACTTTTAGCAATTTTCTCTAGAACACTGCCGAAAATACGCGACCTTCCTCAAATTATCGTCTTATTGACGATTGAAAGGTAATTGACCACCTTAGTGTCATTTTCTAAAGCTTGCAGGAGGACAATTTAAAGTTTTATTTAAAAAAACTACTGAGTAGACTTTGATTTGTTTTTACAGCATATTCATTAGGAGTAAGGAGTTTTTAGTTTTTCTATTTTTTTTTTAAGAAATTGCTGCCATTTATGACACTAGGCTCTGAGACGTAGTCTTTGACTGCTGGTCTCTTACCAGTATACACACTCCCATTTATGGTGTCAGTCAGGCAACGAGCTATGGAGAGAGCTATGCTGGGAGTTTCTCCGTACGATAGAATCTGGAATAGGTACTGAAATTCACCAAAGAAGGAAAATCACCGAAATAGCGCGAAGAATATGCAAGTTTAAGTAGCAACGGGCAGGGGTAGTGACATCGCTCGAAGAACGAATAACCATTGGGGGAGAAAGGTTCTCGAGTGGAAACCACGAACCGAGAGACAGCACGTTGGCAGGCCACCCACTGACGACATCGCTAGTGTTGCAGGCAACCGATGGATGCAAGTGGCGTCTTAACTTTCGTATCAGCTAAATACGTTGGAACTTAAAATTAGCCGCGGATCCGTATTCGGTCGCATATCTTTGGCATAGTCTGTTAAGTAAGATACTTAGAATCTAATTAATATTTTATCAGAAGTACCTACCTACCAAAACGAAGTATGTTCGCAAAATTCACATAAACATCATAAAGGAAAATTTTCCTATATTTAACCCAAAAGCAAATTAAATTATTTAAACGCAGACGGTACGTGGGAACAGAGCCCTCATAACTCTTAAATTATGAAAACTCATGAGAATCATAAATATACGTTGCTGAAGTGTTACGTCTACGGCTCCCCTGTAAACGTAATGCTTAATTAAACATCACGCTCCTAATTTAGCGTACAAAAATTATGTACTTACATAGATTATGTTATATCTAGATCTAAAAACAAGCCTTAGTAGCCTGGTAGTTTGCTCGATGGCCTCTTACGCAAAAGGTCAGGGGTTTGAACCAGGGCTAAGTACCTTTCAGTTTTTCGGAATTTACGTGTTAAATATAATTTGACATTTACAATGAGGGTTCGGTAAGAAAAGATGCACATGCACCGAGAAAGAAAATCTATGCTCGATTTGCCGAGGGCAGTTTCGTGTCCCTAGATATCTACTACCTTTAAAGAAGCAATTCTGTCTGTATATTTATTTTTTAAATTCAGGGGTCTCGAAAACGGCTTTAAGGATTTCGATGAAATCTACCTATGTGGGTGTTTTCGGATGGTTTTAGGATGAACATTTGATCTAGCTTGGTCTTGTCGAATTAATTAGCGGAGCTCGGTCACCCAAAATTTGCAAGACTAATACTGAGAACAAGCCATATAGTCGACGCACGACGCAAAAATAAACGAACTATCGCCTGCGGTATTCCCGGCCCGATGCGACCTTCAAGCTTTCAAAAAAAGAGCGTACTTGCCTAAAACTGTGACTCTTCTAGTGTTGCAGGTGTCCATCACAGGTCGACGGTAATCATTTGCTCGTTTGCCCCTTATACCATAAAAAAAACTTAACATGCAACTAAACAACGAGTTCTACATGGAAACCATTAAAATAAAGGTTGTTATCACTTCCCCGCAAGCCGCAGCAACATTCGTTTTACAAAATTGCTCAGTTAACCACGAACGCGGACCAGCAGCACCCAATACGATCTGAAGTCAAACCCTCCCGATTTGGTAGTGGACGTAGCGCATAAATTACAATGGGAATAAATACACATATAAATGTCCTCGCCGGTACTATTTTAGCAGTTTTGCACCGGGCGATACAATCATGCGATTTATGAAGCCATTGTCTGGGTTCGGAGTAACTATTCTCATTAGTGTCTGCTAGTTGCGCGTTATGGCGTGCTTCAGTGTATGAATGATTTTTAGAGCTCCGCTTTCGGCTGGTTGTTTGGATCCCGCGGTGAATATTAGCCCCTTAAGTTACAGTAATAGCTCACTGCGCAACGGTTATCAACTGGCATTTTTTTACCAGCTGTTGCCCGCAGCGCAGCTTCGCCTTTTTTTTAGCGGAAACGTAGTCCTGACAGTAACGAGTACAAAAACAAATAATTGCTCTGAAGATGAGCTCTGTCTGAGTTCAAAACGCGTCAAAAATTACATCGTGGATTTCAATAGTCGTATGAGAAAATTTTAGGTCCTAAACCTAGCGTTCGAAATGCTGAGATATTCCCCTGAAATTGGTATAAAAAGTAGCCTGTTTATTATTGCATACGTCCAGCTAACTACGTGTCAAATTTCATCCAAATCCGTTCAGCCATTTCAACGTGAAAGAGTAAGAAACAAACACTCGCATTTATAACATTAGCACGATTGCATACATAATTTTGATTGCAAACATAGTTAATTTACTATCGCATATTATTATAAGCTGGGGAGGCCTATGTCCAGCAGATAACGTCTTTCGGCTGACATGATGATGATAATTATTATAACCAACTTCCCGACGTCCCCTAGCTTTGAAAAGCAGATACACCCCCAAATATAATAAGGCACATTTGAACCACGTGTCCCATCCATCCCCGTAATAGCCGACAGGCGGAAGGTAGCGGAGAGTTATGACGTCACATAACGTGCTAATGACGTCATAACTGCATTGCCCCGGGCGCCCGTTGACTTGCCTGCAATGGATGCTATGCAATTTGCTTAGCAAATCCCGTGTGCGACTCATTTTAACTGCTTTTACACCCAGAAGTGAGGTCACTTTTAAGTTTCAGCTCGCTCTATTCACACATCATTTTGTTGGTTAGTTTTCGCGTTAATTGGTTTACATTAGGTAGGTACAGTACGTCACAGAATTAAGAATAAGAGCAACATAGATTTTGAGTTATGATGAATATTTGTGGGGGAGACATTTTCTCTGCGGTGCTTGAAGGTCAAATCGTTCATCGACAAGCTATATAGCACCGCACCATGGATTTTAATGTAAGTAATCGCCGTAGGGCGTTACACAAAAGCCGTCAGAAAGACAAATACTTGTACTATCCAAAATCGAACTCGTTTTCGGCACGTATAAAATACTAGCCTTTACGAACACACATGCAAACACTCAGACACGCACGCACACACGCGCGGAAGCTTTCGCAATAATATTTGTAGGATTCACAGACTTCGATCAGATCTGTAGTTTACTTGATTACTTGAATTATAATTTAATCCTGTTAGCCACTAGTTAGGGTAGGTTTCCTAAAAATTTTGTATTAAATATGATTGTTTTAACAAAAAACTTAATTTAACCCAGATCTAATTGTGGCTTATCTTGCATCTTACATTCTGTTATGTGAGATAACTATGTATTTTAACCGCTCTCTTTACAAGATTGCCTGCATTCCAGTTGTAGTGATAGCGTGGGCTGCTAATAGTCCACTCGCTTAGAAGATTTGCAACGGCTTTTAATGTAATCAGATGTAAACGTATCTGTTTATTGGCGAGGTAATTAAGATTAACACAGACATATCGGATTGTTGTCGAACCTTTAGAAAATATCAGTAACGGTTACTGTAAGTGAATGCCTATTATTATTGCAGGGACTTTATTGCTTTAAATAGATTGAACAGTTATTTATTTATTTTAAAGAAATCTAAATGGAATTTTGAACATGAAACTACCGTGAGACTCACTCATACTAAATTATATTGTAATGTATAACTCACGTCTTAAATCCTTCTTCACAGGAGCACGCGACTCGGCGGCTGCCGCAACACGCGCACTATGCGCCACCGCTCTACTCGCGCGAGTCGCGCTCTGTTTGCTCTGCTGGAGTCACGTGCTCCTGTGAAGAAGGGCTACGAAATATCCCGAAACATGTCGGGCTAAACTCGATTTAAGATGTGAGTTATCCGTTACAATATCATTTAAATCTAAGTGGAATCGATTTGTGTGTAAAGTTCCCGCGGGCACGCAATAAACGAAATCTTCGCAGACGAAGTCGTGCGTAACAGCGAGTTTGTTATACTTAATACATTTTTATACACAGTCGTCTACACAAACAACACATAGTACCTATTTAGTTAGGTTAAGATAGAGCTGCGACTTCACACAAGAAGGAATCCTTCCTTACTAATTATAAATCGTAAATTGGAAAATAATTCTCTCTCTGTCTGTCTGTTACACGTTTAAACTGCTGAATAGATTTAAATAAAATTTTGTATAAAGATAGTTGAGACACCGGGAAGGACATACAGGCCGGAGAGACACAGGCCATTTTATTCTGAGAGAAGGCCTAAGCTGTGCCCAGCAAAGGGTCTTAATAGGCCACATATAAGACACCATGTTTCTACCAATACACTTCTGTGGCAAAACATAAAATTGGCCAAATAATAATAAATTACTAAGTACCTACATACTTACTTTATTTATTTTATGCATGTAATTTAGACTATGAGATATTTTTTTGTCGACACCACCGCGCTAACCAAACGATTATTGTTATCAAGTAGAATACATAACAGCCTAACTGCAGTAGAGATAAGTGCTTGTAGCGAACAGGATTACGCGGCGTAAGCAATGTGAGTGAAGTGGTGTTACCTCGATATCCGCTACATATCCGTCTCGATTACACGCAAACATAGATAATGCCACTAATATCCACACTAATTAAACTGTTACAGCCTGTGGTTAACACTTGAAAAGCTCATTTAGTCGAAGTTAAGAGCACTTTCCTTATAATATCATTTATACGCATAATTATCATTCTGAGACCCATTGTCCTGTGGGGTGTACATAAAATGGGGGTATGTATAAGTAACTATGACTAGCTATAACTATGTGTATATAGGAACCTATTCTTGGAAAGTTTCTAAGATTATTTTAGATTTAGGAATCCGTTTGGTATATAGGTCTCAACTCTGGTTGGGTTGTTTTGTCGTAATAAGCAAGTAGCAAGCATTAAGTACTGCTTTTGACTTATATTCCAAATAAATAGTTGTGCTACGAGAAGTGCGTTTGATTTTTAGGACCCTTTAGTACACACCCGCAAAATTTTCTTTCTCCGTCCGTTCGTTCTTCTTTGCGCTGGAAAGAAAGCTCTGTAAAATAGTTGTAGAAGAGCTCTATAAGCGTTTTACTTTTATATTTAGAAAAATACAACAAATAACGATACAATACAATGACTCTTTATTGTACAACACCATAAATAGTAAGCGATACAGAAACAGGTAACTTTAGACGAGAAGCCTTATTTTTATATCAAATGTAATTTTAACACCATCACTGTACCTTGTGGCTGACCAATACCTTTTGTTGCTGTCACAAGCACGTCATCTCGTACAAAACTACATAAACATCGCAAATTACACATTCACTTGCACGTAACATTACCAAAATCTTTACCAACTTACCGCTGCAGCTACCCAAAACATGAACTAACGTTCTCGCCTGCGTATTTATATTTTCGTTTTACAGTGCCGCCTTTTCTAGTGGAATGTGTAAGTTTGTTTGCGTATATTGGGGCTATTTGACGCAATAAACGTCAGGCTTCAGTGCTGGTGCAATAAATCAGCTTCAACGGTCCTTCATGAATCACTTGCGAACGCTGGGTGAGATTTCCGGCAAATGCAAGAAACGCGAGTCATGGAGTTGGGCAGCTAGACGCTAATAAAAATAATAGTTCTATAATGGTATCTACTAACTCTAGCTCGACAAAAGGAATCGTTAAAAAAACAAAGGTTTTAAAGTAAAGGACTTCTATGTGGTTTCTATCTGTAATAATAATTAACAAGTTAACTGCCAGTGTAAAAAGTTACGCTGCATTCGTTTAGTTCCCAGGCGGGCCCAGTGCGGATTGAAAACTTTACAGATATTGAATAACTTCGCAGGTTTATCTAGATTTTCTCACGATGATTTCCTTTACCGGTAAATTAAAAAGATAATAAAAAATGTAATGTAATTTCACGCATGATCATATCGAAAAACTCATGAGGTGCGAGCCCGGATTTGAACCCACGATCCTCTACCTACTTGAAAGGCCATAGGTCAAACCACTAGGACACCACGGCTGTTATAATTATTTTACTAAATGAACTATCTAAAAACACTAGTTTTGCTCACCCGCGACACTTAATTGATTTCTTTTACAAATATAAAATTTTACTCGCAAATGTGATGAAAAACACTGTATGTCGCCCGGGCGACACTAGAATTACGAACATCGACTCATCAAAGCCCTTAGTCTTCGACTTCGGGCTTCTAATAGACTCTCGTTCGTAATTTCTTATTTACCGCCCTTAAGACATAATGTACTAATAGTTCATCGATCATCCGCAAAATCCTAGTCAATAAATTATTTAATTTACTGACCCTTAAATTTTTATCTTTAATCTACCAGTCTATAGGTACGCCACTGCACGGACCGGCCCATTGAATCTGTTCGCCGCATTACGCAGCAACTTGCAATTTGCACACCACTTGATAACCCGTAAACAGATTCAAATGAATTACACAACTCACGCGTGAACAAGACACAATACATGTTGCTCGAATTAACGGCCCATAACGCAAGTTAAGAACAGATGGTCGTCGAGGCCGAAAAGTTCTCGAATGGAAACCGTGGATCGACATCGATCAATCATGAAGCGCAGCGTAGAACGTCCACCAACGAGACGGAGGGATGACCTCGTCAAAGACGCGGGTTCACGGTGGATGCAGGCCGCTTCCAACCGAAGGAACTGGAGGTCTATGGAGGAGGCCCAACAGGAGGGAAAGTCCAACAGTGGAAGCCACTGTTGTTATGATGATGAATGCAAGTTCTGATGAATGCATCATCAAATCGTTGGTTGCCATCACTATCTGTGGGTGCCATTCAATCATCATACAAACTTTTAGCATAATTTCATTTTACTACGTTCAAAAATCGTAACATTCATTTAGCATAAATATGGATTTCATATTTTTTCCGAGCATAAGCTTTAAATAATATATAACATTCATTAGTCATAACAACAATTTCTTTAATGCTTATGCATTTTGAATATTCGGTTATTCATATAATGATTAAAATCTATAACAACATTTAGAATAATGATTAGACGTTATAAAGTCATGCGTGCCAAATGTAAAAAAAGCATTTCATTTGTGCGAGCAAGCGAAGCGAGCGACCAAAACAGTTCGGAGCAGAACGACTCGGAAAGGTTAGTTTCAGAAGGAAGGAAGGAGGGTTAGGAGGAAGGAGGAAGGAGGAGGAAGATGCTGGGTATTTTTTTATAGCAGCCCGGATAATATTGCTTCACAAATAATCTTTGCTGTTGGATTTTTGCCAGGTGTTTATACTTTTCGATCATTATCCTCGATGTTTGTATAAAAATTGTTTAATATGAAATTTGATTAAATATTATGCAGCATAATTATTATACAGTAGGTACTTTAATATGCATAACATGCAAATTGAATAATATGATTTACAAAATTCGACAATTTGTTTATATGCATATTGTTTTTATACGTTTTCAATATTTCGAAAGATAGAAATTCTTATATTTGTGTTATGAGAAATGAAAATTAGCAAATCGTCGTTATGACAAACATTACACACCCCAAATCTTAATGTCCGTTTAACTATCGTACAGGATTTTTTTGACGCCCATATACAGTTTAAAATAGTGCAACAACTCAATATTAGCCGAAAACTGAATATTTCTTCGGCGTAACTCTAGCGCTCGACGCGTTCGCGATATTTTGTTAATAGCGTAAATATGCGGTTGTACCTCGAAATCCGACTGCATAATGACTCGGTGTCTGCCATGTTTTATGCTAAATGCGAGGATGAAAGAGCCTGCAAATGTATGCAGATCGCAGGCGTGGGAAGGCAACAAGTGGCCGAGGAGTTTCCGAAAGACAAACAAAACCCGAGGATCTTTTCGGACAGTTAAATTAACCGCAACCTAATTAAAACATTAAACGAAGCCGGAATTCACGAGTGTATGCATGTAATTGTGGGTGTGATTTTGTTATGGGTGTAAGTAAGTTTATGCAAGACCGCAAAAGTAAG
Source organism: Choristoneura fumiferana (assembly GCF_025370935.1). Taxonomy (NCBI): domain Eukaryota; kingdom Metazoa; phylum Arthropoda; class Insecta; order Lepidoptera; family Tortricidae; genus Choristoneura; species Choristoneura fumiferana. Next base: position 8,942,194 of record NC_133478.1, read on the forward strand.
TAAATTAAGTTAACGTCGTGTTAATGAGCCACTTAAAGGTTGACTAATAGTGATCCCTTAGACAAATATCTAAAGTAAATTTTCTAAAGCTCCATACTAGTAATAACTGATGTTTTATAATTGGTGATATTGATTTCTGTTTCCTTATTTTAGTGCATTAAGTGTTGTACATATACATGATTATGTACGTGTAGCTATGAGGGCAAATACTGTTTTACGCATAGGGTAGCTCCTGGTACCCTAGAGACGGTAATTGCTTCGGTGTGCCGTCTCTGTTTAATAGAACAAAATAGACAGAAACGACACCATACATCTGTCACATAAGATAAAAGGAACGGGTTTAATCACCTATAAATACGCTCTGCCAATTTTAGTCGCCGAAAAGCGAAACGGAGCAGTTAAATCAGTGCAAAAACATGATCAGCAATAACTTATGTCTCTTTTAAGTGTAATTCGCGTTCCAAATCTTCCACCGAGTCACTTAAAACGAGTCTCTTTTTATTTACACTGCCATGCCAAACACGCGCTTCATGATCGATACATGGTGTTCAGAAACTACAAGCATTGGAAACCGATACATTAGCGCGCCGGGAGGCGTGTCATCGCGATGGTATCGAAGGCTCTGTAATTACACCCCATCCACTAAATTTTCACAAACGCCCTTTATCTGATCGTCGCCGGCAGTATGTTAATAGCACATATCCCGAATGCCGCCAGCTCGTAGCCTTTTTTTCCAACGCAAATTTATACAGGCTGTATATGAACATGGTTTTTAATTGCATTCGATGAATCGCTTTGGCTGTTAGATTCTCGGAATGTTTTTATCGTTGTTTTGTGATTATATTCGAAAAACGTGAGCCATTTATGTTTACAAGCAATTACTACCATATTTTATAAGTTGAGTGTTATTATTACTCTTAATGAGGCTTTTTTAAATAATTTTATGGAAAAGTTTATTGCCATTTTGTCATGAAAACTACCTTTAATTTTTATTCTTTTTCCTAATATTCTATGAAATTTTGCGAATTTTCTTTTGCGAAAAAAACCATCATTGCTGCGAGGCACAAAGCATCCTCTCAAAAAGAGAGAGCTTGGGCTGTAAGTAGTTCCCACGAGAGCCCAGTGCGGATGGGGTACTTCGCACACACGAACGAACTGCTAGGAGCAAGGTCTCTGCTGACATTGGATATTCATAGATAAAAATTCAAACGGAACCCTTGATGCACCAGTCCGACTCCAGACGACTTTGACTTACTTTTCTATTAATTAATAAAATTCAAATTTACTTCGTAAACGCTATAAGACGGCTAAATATATCATTATGTGATCTAAATCTGTCGTGACATTCACCTCACCTTCCTTGTACTCGTAAACTAGATCAATTTTTTTCGTCCCCAATTCGTCCGTTAATCTCTATTCCTCGGGTAGTCGAGCCAGAACAAAGGCTCTTAAATATTTGGCGCGCTAATTACGAAAGATGAAAGGGCGTTGACCGTCGGGAACACTCATTGTTACTCGCTTTGATGATCGGCCTTACCTGCCCCTTTGAGGAACCCCTCGAGGCGCCAAATGCGCCAAATGTTTTTGAATTAAAACTCATTAAATCATCATCATCCCAGCTAGTATACGTCCCACGTGCTGGGCACAGTTTGCCCCTCTCTCATAACAAAATTAGCTGCCTGCATTACATTTAACAAATGTATATGATATAAAAGCCTGTCACTAAATTAACTTACATACTTAGATACTTGTAGAGCTCGTCTAAGCTAAAACGAAGCGTGCCTCACTCAACTAAATCAGTTCATTATGGCTAATTAGACATCAAATCTTTACAATAACCCTCTGAAACGGGGAACTAAATACCCGTTAGACTCAGGCGGTTATTGCAAGATTTGCTGTCTTACTAGTCATAATGGACTGATTTAGTTGAGTGAGGCACGCTACATTTTAGCTTAGACAAGCTCTGCATAGGTACATCCTTTTTTTCGTGAATTTTCTTTAGTTGGTAAACTCTACATTGAATAGATGGTTAAAACTAAAAATGTTTTTTAACTAATTCAGGTATAATCTCTCTTTAAATTATGCGCATCATACATGTATTGCCCTCACAACTGAACGTAGGTAGGTATCTGTAACGTATCGTCTCTGTGCTATCTAGTATCGAGGAATTTCCTCTTGAGGAGGCGACACTGGCTGCAGTATGAAACAGATCGTATATGCAAAATTTTGGTGTTTGTGCTATAGACCATCGAGGAATTCTCTCCTTCGGAGACGATCCTGGCGGTATAACCAGAATTTCACTACCACATCATTCTATTGTCACTGGATTTACATTTCATACCTGATTTCAGCTCAATCAGATACCAGAAAGTGGTAGAGATAATATTTGCAACTTTTGAAACCACAAGTTACGTACGTACTCTCAAACAAACAAACAAATGTTGCAAGTTAAGTAAAGCTCGTAATGTTATGCACTTTAGATTATAACTTGACCGGTATCTTTGAAATTATCTTAAACTTGTTTTCATAAATACATTACATTAATCGCCGCATATTAACCGCTGAGTAAATAGTCCTCAACTGGCAATAATCGATTAACGGGCAAATAATTATAGCGCTCGAGTTAATTGTCCGGCCAAATTAATGGAAACTGTAAACATTAAATTCCGTATCTCCGCAGAATTCAAGTAAAATGCATTGCGATCGTCCGTTGATGACCAGTCATATTGCCGGCTGAACTATTTTAGATGGGGGGTTAGTAGGTAATTACGTACTTTAGTTCCTTTGATTAACTGGTGTGTAATGTAAACTCCATTATAAAGCCTTTAGTTAATAACTGCAAAGGCTATTATGCTTTTATTAGGTTAACGTTACCTTATCTCAATCAAGCATCTGCTTGATCGTGGGTTCGATCCCGGATTAGTGCACCACTGAGATTTCGGAATTTATTGCGACATTAAATTTGAAATTTAACAGTGTAACGTATTAAGCCGAAATGATAATGATGAGGAATAGTCATAAATCCATTTACCTACTTACTTTTATCAACGTGATGGACGGATGACCTGGTTAAAGTCGCGGGTTCACGGTGGATGTAAGCCGCTTCCAACCGAGGCAACTGGAGGTCTATGGGGGAGGCCTATGTCCAACAGCGGACGCCCTATGGCTGATATGATGATAATGATGATGACTTACTTTTAAGTGGTGATACTAAGCTTTGAAAACAAACACAGACCTCTGCTCTTGCAGTTTAATTTCTCGGAGCGTTTATCTGTTTCCTTGTAGCTTTACCTGTAAACATCTGATAGGTACAATTAATTAAGTAACATAATCCTCACAGGTAACGCATATTCGTAAGAAAATGAGATACCTCAGTGCCTTCGCTAAAGTGAAACTGAATAATTAAACACGCGCTCCCGTTAATATTCGAAGAACACACAATTTTAAATAAAACATGGAATAATTTTCATTTGAGACAATTTAGGCGGCATTGTTTACGTTCTTTGTTTATATCACGATTGCCAGGTGGCGACAATTCAAAACTTTTCAATGGAGGCCTCGCTAATTAATTCTTGTTTGGAATTCGCCGAGTCCCGATTCGTTTCGAGTCTCGCCGTCTCCGACTAAACCCGCGGTAACTCATTAAAAATTTCTACCAAAGAACCTAATATTTGGTGAATGTAATTATACATTCCTCTGAAATGCTGGAGCGGTGATTTTACTTCGGTGCCGTGTAACGGAACTTGTGAAATATTAAAAAGGTTATGAGTTAAGTAGTTAACGCTTCCAAATTTCTGCTTTCCCATGTGTATCTACTGTAGGTATTTACAGTCGAGTTCTTATACTTTTGAGAAAAAATTGATGAATAAAGGAATGAAACGTTTATTGCTTGAATGTGAGTCATTACAGTTGTCAGAAATCAATCAAATTGATCAGAAATATGTGAACACGACTCTATCATTACCGGAGTAGAAGCGTGTTCAGATATTTTTTATTCAATTTTTGCTAAAAGTTATAAATAGGTACGTAAATAATAATAATAGTTTATTGCAGACCAGGGTCCACAGATTGTTAGTACTTAATACATGTATCCTATTTAACAGGGGTTATTATAATGATAAAAACAATAATAATCATTTATTTCAAACATAATCAGAATTGTGTTTTTAACAGAAAGAAAGAAAATTAACATCGAAATTAAAATTAAAAACTTAATTACTTAAAATCAAAGTTACAATCAAAATTAATATTACAATTCAGTCTTATTTAGTATAAGAACTGGGCTGTAATACACTCATCAAAAGTGCCAAGGGATATTTTTATCCTTAGACAGTTTTGAACCTTTCAATACATATAGGCAGACATAGATATTACTACTGAGTCAAAACATGAAATCTGTCTAAAGGTAATGAGTATCCATACTAAACATTAAAATGAAACTTGATGCTAGAGAATCAATATGCTTGCATCGGTAGAGTTGAGGTAAAGAAAAAATGTAAATAATTGGAGAACTCCCAACCCTTTCACATGGTAGATCTCAGCAAGGTCCACGGATCCCGCTTCCACTCGGAAACAAATTGCATTGAGATTGGCTTTTAGAGTGCGCTTCTGCAGAGAATCGAGCGACGGTGTTCGGATGTAGGCGTCCCACGTACTAACCCAAGCAATGAAATGAGAGAACATATTGCAATTGACATTTCAAGAAATACACTGCCATACGTACTCATTATGAGAAATTACCCGTGGCAGTGGTAAATTACTTCAAACGAAACAATGTCAATTTGAGGCAATTTTAGGTGTAAACACAATTTTGTAGTTATTATAGTTATTCCTGTAACACAGGGCCTACTAGCACAGGATCCAGAGCCAGGGATCCTTCTTGAATGCATTTCTTATACAATAAACTTTTTCATTTTCATTATAGCGACATAGCGACTCATCTCCGATCTATATACACTTCTTATTACTGGGCACAGGCCTCCTCTTAGATTGAAATGTGTGGGCTGTAGTTTCCACGCGGGCTCAGTGCGGATTTGGAACTTCATGCTGTTAAGCTTGAAACACACAAAGAGCCGTGGCGGGGCGGTGCGGCGCGGCGCGGAGGCGGTGCCGGTTGTAATATTCGAGCTAACATGAAAGAGGGCACACAGAATACCGCGCGGGAAATAAGCGGGGCGCGGTATTCAGTGTGCCCTCTTTCATGTGAGCTCGAATATTACAACCGCCGCACCACTCCGCCTCCGGCGTCAGTGTGTTTCTAGCTATATATAAACTAAAGCGGAAACTAAGGCGAATTTCTTCGGTCTACCCTTGATGATTATGCATATCCAGCTGCCCCGAATTATAAAAATCTCATTTAAGGGTAAATACAGTATGTCCCGTAAAAAATATTTTTACATATAATTCGTTATGACCAGGACATTGTACCTACCTACAAGAGTGATTTACGCATTTTTTATTTGCAAATCTGCATTTCTGCGTACGTCGATATAGTTTATTGGAATAAGTAAAACAACAATTGGTTCGCTCGCGGGTCAAACAATCATACAAGTGGTACTGACACGCGCGCCCTCCGGTTACGTAGAACTGTGAAATCCAGAAAGTGCATTTTCACTGAGAAGGTAAACTCAATACCACTGTTGTATAATATGAATGAAAATGAAATGTTACTTTGGCGCACTGACGGTCATTAACATTTTTAGATAATAAGTTATGACATTGGTATTTGAAGAAAGAAATGGAAAAAGGTATGTACAATTTATTTCAATAATTATCATTTGGTCTGACAAAAGTGATAAGTTTCTAGTAGTTAATACTTAGTATCAACAAAAAATATTTGTTGGTACCTATGTAATATCAACATATAACAAATGTAATATTTCTTATTATTATTACAAATGCGAAAGTTTGCGAGTGTGTGAGAGGGATTCATGTAATATCCCAATACCTTAACCAACAAGTGCCAGACCTAAACTGATCTGACTCAAGCGAATCCGAAGATAAGGGCTAGTTTATTAATAAATAATTTAGTTCATAAAATCCGTTTGCCAAAGATAATTGTCTGTATTAAATTTCATTATTCAAACATTGCAGGTGGTAGGACCTTGTGCAAGGTCCGCCCGGATTGCTACCACCATCTTGCTCGCTAATCCTGCCGTGAAGCAGCAGTGCTTGCACTGTTGTGTTTCGGCGTGGAGAGTAAGACAGCCGGTGAAATTACTGGCACTTAAGGTATCCCATCTTAGGCCTCTAGGTTGGCAACGCATCTGCAATACCCCTGGTGTTGCAGATGTTTATGGGCGGTGGTGATCTCTTACCATCAGGAGATCCACTTGCTTGTTTGCCATCCAGTCGCATAAAAAAAAAAAAAAATAACTAAGTATAAACTAGAAAACCAGACTGTCTACCACATGTTTATCCCATTTATTCTTGTGTGATCCCACGCCATGGCTCGAACCCCAGTTGATTAAATGTCCCAAGTGAATCATCTGTAAAGCTACTCTACGCAGGGTGCCATAATAACAACGATTACCGAGGCCACCCAGCGCTGGGACCGACTGCTCTGTTAGTATAAAGGACCAAGAACTCTTACAAATTACTCTATTTTCATTTTATGTATATTGTGTCTTTAGTTAGACATAAAGGTGTATAGATATTTTGACGTCTTGGTAACGTATATATACTCGTATTTATGTATGCTTTTGACCGTACCTACTTAACTAATTGTAAGTAGGTAGTTAACTGTAGCAGTTTGCCTTTGCCTTACATTTGTGTTGTATTTTTATTTGTTATTCACTTTAACAATAAATAAATTTCTTGAATAAAACTTGTAAAATTAAGCGCTGAAGCGTTGACAAGTTTATTAGTCTTGAAAGTATGCTTGAATGTGAAAATTTATGAGATAGTTTAGGATAGCGTTCTTACCAAACTTCTTGCAAACTTTTACTCGTATTTCATGCAACGAGCCACTATCCATGTTGCTATAAACCATCGTCATCATCATCATCAGCCTACAGCAGTCCACTGCTGGACATAGGCCTCTTCCATGGCGCGCCACAACACTCTGTCTTCAGCCCCTCGTATCCATCCGCTGCCAGCGACCCTCTTAAGGCCCTCTTAAGGTTGGTATAAACCATATAATATAATTATTAAGTACAGGTTAAGTACTACTCAAGGTATTAAGTACAGATTAAGTACTACTTAAAGTACAGGCCTCCCACTAGGTGGACTGAAGACAACGCAAGAGTTGCAGCCAACCGGTGGTGTGGCGTGGCGCATTGGAGGCCTTTCTTGAATAGTGGACGTCTTTCGGCTGACGGTGATGATGATGACCTTCATAAGAACTTTCTTCTTCTTAGGCCTCTAGGTTGACAACGCATCTGCAATCGCCCTGGTGTTGCTGGTGTCTATGGGCGGTGGTGATCTCTTACCATCAGGAGACCCACTTGCTCGTTTGTCATCCAGTGGAATAAAAAAAGTACCTAAACCGCAATAAAAAAACAAATTAGCGGTCACCGGTACAATCCTTCGCATTTTTAAACGAGCCCTGTCAAAACCGCGAGTTATAAAGTTTGTCACAGCCCCCTGGGATCTTGTTATGATATGTTCAATGTTTACGCAGACCCAATTTAAATGTTTGCTTATCCCTTTAGAACACCCTGTAGGGTACTTGTTTGTGTCTTCGGGCATGATTGCAACGCCGTACAATGTGAAAATGTTCGAGATATTTGCAGAGCACTCGAATAAGTAACACAAGAACATGACGTATATTATCTAATGATCGAGTTGTACCTAAATAAGTACATTAAAACTCCCAAGAGTCCCAAGAGTTTACGTGGTTATGTCATTGCATTTAAGCTAGAGAGAATAAGTTAAAAATTATATTTTTCTGGCTGCACTTTGAATTATCACGTTTTCGTACCAAAATTCAGGTCAACGATAGGTTAACCGTTGAGGTTTCCCGTCCTACGAAGACAACTATCCTGGCGGGACCACCAGAATTTCACTGCTAAAATTATTGTACTGTCACCAGATTTACATAAATACGCCAAATTTCAGATTTGGACTTTCAGTCCAGGAAATGGTGAAAAAGTTTTGCTAATTCTAGAATGTACATACATACATACATACGGCTTTAAAAAAGTCGTTGTAGCTTAAAGGCTAGTAGAGTATGGGGTTGGTCCTATAGCCTAGAAGAGTTAAGTACATAAATTAGAACGTTGCAGTTGATAATAATAATATTCTCTTATTTCTTTAAATAATTTTGTATACTTTTCATAGCATCTCATTGTGATATGACTTATTCATATATTTTTGTTTTTAGACAGATATAATATTACTATTTCTTTACTTAGGTATATGAGCAACCGGTCAGAAATGCGGCTTTTCTTAAACATTCTTGAATATGTTTATGGTTTCGCTATATTCTTTTATTGTCAATTTCAAGGTACCCAAGAGATACCCTCTTTCATAGGTCCTTGAACAACACAAGTTTTATACAAACGACGCCTAGAGAAAAGCTTTTTATGTGAGAATATTTTCCTTCCATAAAATTCGAGCCCTCTACACGTCCATAGTAATCTTCTACCGTAAAGCCTACATATTTAGCACATCACTTCCATCTATTTATTAGGTAATATACCTGCATATAACTTAATGCAGCTCTCAGAAAAGCCACTTAACTTTTATGCGTGCTTAACTGCAGTTTAAATTTGTATATGGAAATCGGATATAATCGTAATAAATACATTTAATAATTGACGCCTCAGTCTGCGATTAATAAGCCCTTCGTAGGGGGAGGGCTATCATTTCCCCAAAATTGTTATTTCCTAGTAGCAAAATTTCCATTCGCGTTTTTTCCCAAATGCTTTTTTTCTCAATATGCTTTTTTACTGAAGCTTATTTTCACAGTAGCGTTTTTTCCCAATCAGAGTCGACACAGGAACAAAGGTAGGTTTAGGTTATGTTAAGTCTACATCGGCCCGAAGGGCCAAAACTACACAGAAGTAGGAGCTCCGGCGACATTGTATCGGTGTCGACTCTGATTGGGAAAAAAGGTACAGTGAAAATAAGCTTTAGTAAAAAGGCATATTGGAAAAAAAGCATTTCGGAAAAAACGCGAATGGAAATTTTGCTACTAGGAAATAACGATTTTGTCATAAATATCGCCATATTCTGCGTAGTCCCACACGAAACTCTTAGACTCGTAGTTTTAGACGGGATACGTACCTAGTCCGTATGTCCGTCCGTCCGTCAGCCACATAACATTAGAGACTTGTAGTATTTACTATAAAGATAATAATTTTGCATAAGTATATATATATGTGTTAACCATGTCGACAAAGTAGGAAATTAAAAATGTGAATTAGAAAAATTTTAGGGTGTCACGTAAAAAGTGGCAATTTTTTTTTTCTCATCTAAACCCATAGTGTGGGGTATTGTTATGGACATATCTTTAAAAACAAAAGTTCGCAAAGACCATTTTTCGATTTAAGAATCTGTTAGCATAAAATTAGGACTTAAATTGCTAATGATCAGGATTAATTCAATTTTATTTTCAAAACTTTAAGTACTAAGTTTTAAAAGCTAGCTTTAGACACATAAAAAACTAGACAGTTATTAGGCGGCGGTCCACTGGCACGGGCGTCTTTATCAAGCGGCGATTAGTCTATCATCAATCTTTGGCATACAATGATCCCTTAACTAAGCACCGTCGACACGGAATCAGTCAAAGGACGGCGAGCATCCATCTGCGGTCGAGAGGTCGACGACATTCACTCTCGATCACTGGGACTAGGTATCCTTTAAGGACACCAATCCTTATTCAGTAGCATCCTATATTGTGCATAACAAAGGACTATAACAGTTTTTTGACTCATTTGCCTTCTTGTGTCGCGTCAATAGAAGATAAATTTCTGCTGGAGCTATGGAACTTCACTGTTTATACCTGTGTATGAGGTAACATTTAACATTGTAATTTATTTAAATATAATAATGAAAGGATACACTACAAACCCAATTCACAGCGCAGTGTTCGTCAGGTGAACGTTATTGATATTCGCATCAAGCTTCATAAACGAACAAATTAAAGATCCGCTGCCATTTTCGTCATCAAAAACCTTTGGCTTTACATTAAACCCATACCAATTCAATCCTGAACTAAAAGTACCAGAGATTTTTGCTTCATTATCTCAATGTATCGCCCGCTGTATAAATTATTTTTAATCCAACATAAGATACCCTACGAAACATGTGTAGCATCCTTAATTAACATAAGCAAATATTCAAATTAATGTGTCTTCTTTACAGCAAAATCAAATGCCAAAATAGTTAGGCGACTAGACTACTTAGATTTCGATATCGATCTAACATAGTCAATAAGTTATTTATCAAACTTAAACATAGTAAGTAATAAGATAATTTTTAATTCATCTACACAAAACACGTGTTATATGCATGGTATTTTGCGCCTTTCTGCGCAGGTGTCTATCAATAATTATCAACGTTGTGCATTAGTATTATTTTTCTGATAATGTAACATAGATCAAAATCTATCAATGATGAAAGTAATTAAGTGTTGCAGTTGTGTTTTAAACAGTAGGAACTAAATGCCAACGTGACATTTGCCACGACTGCCATAGCTTCTTGCCGCCCACGCATGTATCGAGACCATTTAGATAGATTAAATAGTACAGCAGATTGATCTGCCAAAGTGCTTATTTACTAAGCATTTTTTATTTATTTAGACCTTAGATGTAAGTTACTGCAAAAGCTAGTAATCCTTTTGAAATATAAGATTTTGTTAAATTAAAGTAGAAACTTGTTCTTGTCATTCATTTGGTACATTACTTAGTACTTACTTATACGTATTAAATGTATACCAAGGACCATACATAGTATATGGTCCTTGATGTGTACCTACTGACAATCCGCAAACTACTCAAACTAACGAAATTGAAATTCTTGCTATCGTACACGAAAACTGCTTTTTCCATCGATTACGGCTTTCATCATAGAAAAAAATATATAAAAACATAAAAAGAGACAGACCAACGTGATTTATAAGTGTACTCTGGATAATTGAATGAACATAATAGAGGACACTTGTACTTTTTGTTTTGTTGTGTTTTAAATAAAGTGGTATTTTATCTTCCCGAGAAGGATCAATCTAGACTAGGACACTGCGTCTAGATTTAGCGGATAGCCCGGCTGAGTGATGTTCTCTTTTACCAACTGCCAACCTTTATCCAATAAAATTAATTTACTCAGTTTGAACAGACTAAGTCTATATCGCACGGATACTGTTTTTAGTTATTTATTATTTTGCGCTCCTGACGTTTTCCAAGAACTTTCTTGAACTTTTTATGTGTTTATGCTATCGGATATTTTGATTAATTCGGTTTTATTTTGTTCGTTCGTTCACTTTAGCTCAATAGCCCATCGTTAGCGTACAATAATCGCTATTTAAAGCTATTAAAAGCCGCTAACTACAATAGACATTATTTTTTCTTGTTTCGTTTTTATAATAAAATTTCACTTGAATTTCAAAGTCATCATCATCAGCCGGAACCCGTCCACGGTTGAACAAAGACCGCCGCCTTAAGAACGCCACAAAGAACGACAACTCGCCACGTGCATCCACCAGTTGCCCGCAACTCTCACAATGTTGTCAGTCTACCTAGTGGAAGACCTACCAACCCTTTTTTTGCAAAGTCTACCTAACATAACACAACTTAAGCAGTAAGTAATTATTAACAAGGCATTGTACCTGGAGGCCGCGACAAAAAAACAATACATTGATTACATGCAAAATGTGCAACAATCCTGGTCCGATGGTAGACGGTGGCTGAATCGATAACATATCGATTGAGTGTGTAATCGCCCATCATGAATATTTATTGTTAATTTGTAAGCTGGATCGCCGGTCGTCCCAAGGCGTACAGAAAGCGATATTTTATACTTTCGACAGTATTGTATCAATGTTTAATGGTCCCCCGGTTAGCCATCCGAGTTATGCTCAGACTTCGATTATCACATTAATGGTCACGATTCGTAAAATTGCATACTTATCGATTCGGTCCGAATATATGGGTATATTTTTAAGTGAGCACGCTTAATATTTGTACCTATATATTTTAATATCACGAGCGAAATGTTGACAATCATAAAAACCGGCCAAGAGCGTATCGGACACGCCCGAAATAGGGTTCCCTAGCCGTTACGAAAAAATTAAGTAATATTTTTCTAAGGATTTCGTATTTTGTACGGAATATTCCAAGTTTAGGTATATTTTATACCTTAGGCTGCTATTTACTCTTAAACTACTAATAATTCTCAAGCAAACTTAGCCGTTATAGTTTTCCTTGTAAGATTGATATACTTACTACCATCCTGATTTTTTTCAAATTTTTCCACCCAACGGCTTAGATTTTAGAGGGGGGGGGCGCTCGATTTTAATGAAAATTTGCACTTTAAAGTTGAATATTTCGCAAACAAATCACTGAATCGAAAAATTGTCTGAACAAATCCCTATCCAACGATACCCCACACTATAGGGTTGGATCAGAAAAAAAAACACCCCCACTTCACACCACTTGGTACCTCCCAATAGAAGTAGGGAGGTACCCTAAAAAAATTTTTGTTGATTTTTTTTATTGTACCATTTTGTCGGCATAGTTTACATATTATTATATATTCGTGCAAAATTAGAGCTTTCTAGCATTGATAGTCCCTGAGCAAAGCCGCGGACGGACGGACAGAGAGACAGACAGACACTAGACAGACAGACAGACAGACAGACATGGCGAAACTATAAGGGTTCCGTTTTTGCCACTTTGTCTCCGGAACCCTAAAAATGGGATGAAAAACCAGACGCAGACTAGAAGAGGTCAGGAATGCTTTTTACTTTAGACCTCACAGACGTCAAAGGAAACAGCTACGGGATGTGTCTGCAGTCCATCAATCAACCTACAAATAGGCTCAAATTACGAAAGCCAGTTCATTTACTTAAATGAAGTAAAGGAGACTATGACACAGATACCCACTTAATAGACGAAACACCATTTGTATTAACAAGAACACAATTTGTTAATGTTATACGTGGGAGCTTCAAAGTACCTTTATAACAAACCTTCGTTACGAGAGTTAGACAAGCCCGTGTAGTATCGATATCGATTCGAATCGATTGTCGGGGACTTGATATCGATACGGATTGATTAGAGCTCGAGATCAAAGATGTACTTCCGTGTTGTGAATGAGATCGATTGTTGATATTGCGCTTTGACATGTGGACTTTCTTTAACCTACCTTCCTTTACGTAATTATGAGATTGCATAATTATTGTTGTTAAACATGTAAAACTAATAGGCAACTTAATCGCTACCTAATTTAGATCAATTACTACAATACAAAACAGATTAAAGCTTAATTTAGACAGCACGAGAAATATCGTGCGAGTTTTATTACATTGCTTGCTATGATTTTTATAAGTGGCAGATCATTGTTGGCAACGAACAATTAATTATAAAAATGAACATATCCAACGCTAAGATTACTTACTCCCGTGAGACATATTTGATTAAAATAATAAATTAAACGGTTTTACTCACTCACCTATGAAAAACATGTTCCGAAAAGATCGAACCGTTCCTGATTTGAGTTGAACCGTTTAATATGCTTCAAAGCTGAGGTAGGTATGTACTTACCATTATCTTATTCTGACGTAACAAGGCTGTTATTAAGAGGTCGTATATATTTTTGAGTAGTTTCAATAGGCAAAGAAATAAGGCTATTTACATGATATAAAAAATTGGCATCGGACTTGCAATCATTTCGATAATAATGGTATGCAATATACGCATACGATAACTGTAGTTAAATGATCAGCAAAAAAAAATCGCTGCTGCACTTTCCAGAATTGCTAATTGATATAAGAAATAATTATCTAACAATTTAATAACATGACATTTTAATTTTTAATCTTGATGTAAATACTTGTTATCAACGCCTTTTACTTAGACTTTTATGCGGGTTTCAGAGGTTCAAAAAAAAGGTATTTTTACTGATTGTTTTTGATATATACAATCATATATTTTATTTAAACAATTCATCATATCAAAGATACATATTTTAACAGTATTTTGTGATTTTTTTATTTAAAAATTCCGAAAACTCAGCCGTTGGTACCTCATCTCCCTTGACGTCTCAAAAAAATGATCTTGCCAAAATACTTTGTTAGTACATGAAGAAGTCTCGTTATTGGACGAAGAAATTTTTTTTACAACTTTTGACATACTGAACAAAAAACACATTTTTTGGCCAAATTTTCTCCATGTATTGGCTCAAAAAAATTAGTTTTAATAAAAAAAACCTTCGTTCAACGACTAGATAATTTTATTTCAAAAATGTGTGCAAAATTTGAACAAAATCGCTTCATAACTTTTCGAGAAATCGTCTCCGCCGAGTTAAAAAATTTAGTTTTGAGATAAACGCGTTTAAGAGACGAAGCGCTGTACTGACGTGGCCTGATGGGCGGAACTTACGAAGGTTCTATCTCTTAGAATTTTACTCGGATCGATTTGAAATTTTAGAAGAATATTTGAAACATATTAAGAAAAAAAACGATTTTTTGAAATTTTCAAACCCGCCTAACCCCTTGTTTTGAAACTATTCAATAGCTGGGGGCAGGTATGTGCACTGGTCTTTGGTCCGTCCATTCGATGGATCTGAATTTATGACGTGTGCTCCTATAAGAAATACTTGATTAATAAAGGAGAGACTAACGTAAAAAGAACACGATGTACCTACCTAGTATTTGGGAATCCCATGGAGATCTGGTGCAATCCCGGAATTTCAATATTACTATCAGACCTAATTTACACGAACCGGGGGTAAAAGCCTAGTGAAGCATAAATTTGCTGATTAATTGACAAATAGGCGCATAAACGAGCATAGAGCTATGTGTATACATAGAGAGTACACTCCTTCTTTGAATCACGTTGTTTAATATCATAGCCTTTTGGATAAGATTTTAACGCTACAAAACTTCTTGACTTCTAGTCTTTCACGTAAACGCGTCACGTGAAGACTCAATCGCTCATCATCATGTACGTCCCACTACTCAATACATGCTTCCTCTCAAAATGAAGAAGCTTGAGGCCGTAGTTCCCACGCGGGCCCAGTGCGGATTGGGAACGTCACACATAGCAATGAATTGCTTCGCTAGTATGCAAAATTTCCTCGCGAAGTTTTTCTTCACCGTAAAACTCGGGATAATTCCCAAATGACATTTTGCAAAGCCCTAGTGGCCTAGTGCTTTGACCTCTCAAGCAGAATGAATGAAAAAGTATTTATTTGACACTATTTTTTTACCTAGTTTTTTTGCACATAGCCCTGCAAAACTGTTTACACAGTTTGTCTGCAGGATACAGTCTCGTTAAAAAATATAAAATAATGTAATGTGTAATTTATTATTGCATAAATTTTTATAATTATGGTTACAACTATGTCTTATGGAAGAGTTTCTACTAAATATTTTTTAAGAATCTTTTTAAATTTATTTTTGTCAGTTTCTAGGTGGATGTTATCAGGTAAGCTGTTAAACAAATACGGTAGTCTTTTGTTTAATGTTCGTGAGTTCAAATCCAGGCTCGCCCCTCCATGTTTTTCGAAGGCTAAATATTAAAAACCAGTTGACAGTACTTCTGGCGACGCATATTGGCAAATAAACTCTTCTTATTCTCTTTGTAGGCTTTAAAAAACAAATAAAACTCGACTACGTGTGTTCACCTCTGTCGAGTGTCTTAGCCTTAACATTTACTTACAGTATTTTGCATACAAAATACCAATCCTGTTGGAATAAGGAAAACAAAATGAAAGTAACCAGAAATACATGTGTTTATCTAGTACTAGGCTCGCGTGTCATGCGCTATCGGCGCTGCACTTCTAAATATCGCAAAGAATTCCTGCGAGCATTCTCGAGTGATATCGCGCCATCTCCGTATAGCGAACCGGTTGTAAACTTGTATCGATTTGCTGCGGACATACATCGAAATGCGAAGTTTTACGAATCATCCTGTTTTAAAGTATTATTTTTTAATCAGGCGTTACTTTTTAGAGGTCCATATCAATGAACTAATAGTAGATTGTACAACAAGAGCATAAAACGAGCTATTTTACCTGAGACGTTCATATAGCCACCCGAGCCGGTACGGCGAGGGTGGATAGACACGTCGAGGGGAAAATGGATTTAATGCTCGAGTTTTACACTGCTTTTCACTTCGTTTGAGAGGAAATTAAATAGCAACAGTGGAGACAATTGATCACTTACTAGGTACCTTTTGTTTTTCGTGCATTGCTATATAATTATATTTTTTAAGATTTATTGATTTATTTGATTGATTTTTAGTTTTACATAAAATAAAAATGATTAAAAAAATATAAAGAAACTTTTTTGTTTTTGGCTGTTGACACCTGATTACCTTGGTCTTAGACGAAGATTTTACTTTATGCACTAGAGCATATAAGTAATTTTATGTCGCCTAGATCCAGCATTAATGCCAACTTTACGAGCATGAGAAGTGAAAAAGAATTTCTTTGCTCACACACACAATACACAGGTACAATAGTATGAGGTCTATTATTAATGAGAAGGTAAATTTAGTATCATCTGCCTTGCCGTAGCAAGCCCAATCCGTAGATTGGGTCTAATTTCAGCAATAGCAGTTAATAAAACACGCCTTGACAGTAAATAAATAAAAATTCAAGATAGTTTATTAATATTTTGTGGGTAGTTTTGTTTTGTTTGAGAAAAATATAGGTGAGTACTTAGGGAGCTACAGTGACAAATTAAAACGGTTGTTGTGTGATTTGTTAGTCTAAAATCTCGTAGCATGGTGTACGGTTGTGTTGCTCTGAAGATGAGCTCTGGTTGAGTTCAAAACGCGTCAGTGTAGTGTGGTGGTGGTGATAGATAGGTTTGTGTGATTTGTGTGTGTTCTTACAGTGTGGAGGTGGAGGAACTGCATGAACTTAGCTAACATAAGGTCGCGGGTGAGCAAAGAAATTCTTTTAATTCAGGTTATAAAGTAATAATATAAATCAGGATGTGTCTGAAGATATTTAGATATTTTTACTAAATTACGCAACTGTGGCTGTGTGCGGACGGATGAAATTTTGGTACACAGTTCGTTTTTAGGTAATATAATCGGAATACATACATAGAATACTTTTATTTTGTAAAATGGTATAATTCCAGCGGAATAACGAGATAAATATTTATGTTAAAATAGCTAACTTAAGTGTAACTTAAATTATTTTAACGTGAAACGCCTAATATAAAAAAGGAGTTAAAATATTTTTTTCACAAATAACACCCCTTTTTTGCACCGGAAGTGACTATTTTTTTGGTACTTTCGGCAAGTTCCGCCGCGGCAGACTATCAAATTCGGACTTAGCATCAGTTTTATGGGAAACCATTGTGCATTTCATCGCCGTATCAAGTAGGTACGAAATTTTGCAGTCCGCTCTTCGTCTACAAGTACAATGTCATAGTTCCTGAAATACACGTTTACATATTTAATGCACGAGACTATACCTACCTTCCTTCATTTAAATACTTTTATTCTATTATGTATAGACCCCGGATTTTTTTCGCAATGACGTCACAATAGTGTGATAATTTAATTATTTTTTAGCATTTATATTGTTTTTATTATAACTAATAATAGGTAGTTGTGAAAATGACTATTCTCACCTACCTGGGAATTAAAAATAATGGAGGGGAGAAAAAGGAAGGAAAAAGGTGAGGATGGGCATTCTGACGACAGATTCGACGCGAAGTGGTTGGTGGTGTATCGAGCGTTTAGAGCAGTAGTTCCCAAACTTATTTTTCTCGTGGACCACTTTCAAAATTTTACTGGTTTCGGTGGACCCCCTGCTGCTACATTTCTACCACATTCTTAAAGTCGCCAAAAAATAAAAATTGTGTCGCTTCTGAGTTCTGTCCAGTCGCTTGCCCTATTAAAATATTTTCTGCTTAGTTAGGTACTTAAAACAATGTAGGTAGGCCCTTATAAAAACTATGCTTACATTTTGGCTCTTTACTATCAAAAGCAGATAAATTTTCGTGGACCCCCCATTAACATCTTATGGACCCCCATTTTTTGTTCACGCCTACGTAGACCCCCAGCAAGTCTCCCGTGGACCCCTGGGGTCCACCTGGACCACTTTGGGAATCACTGGTTTAGAGGGTCACATAATAATAATAATAGACAGTTGTATAACTAATCAATAAAAGATGATTATAGACCTGAAGGAGTTTGATTTACCACAATAGGGTTGTTTGGGGAGTAAATGGAACGGTGTTGATTAATACGGCTATGTAAATGATGAGGGTGATGATGATGACGATGTGAGTATGAAGACGGTCCCAAAAACCATCACACCGTCCAAAAACATCTACTTTAAAAAAAAACACCAACAACAAGCGAGCGGACACAAAAACCAAAACTGGTTTAACTTAAACATAACGAAATTTTTGATTTGTTGTAATTACTTGTAATATATTTTTATATAGGTATTATTAAATTTTAATTTAAAGAAAGAAAGAAAGAAATCATTTATTTGTGACATCATGGAAAGATGGGTAAAAATAAAAATAAAAAGAAATACAATAAACATCACATGATCCCAAATCAACAATCTGCCGGTCTTCCTATGGGACCATCTTCACACGCATCATCATCATTATCATCATTTACACAGCCGTAAACACCGTTCCGTTTACTCCCCAAACTACCCGATTGTGACGTCATTGCGACAGAAATCCGGGGTCCAATTATGTATCAACAAGTGTTTAGAAAATCCAGTGACAAGCGAACATCTTCGACGATCGTTTACAAGCTAGCTCTAAAACGTAACTGTATAAACTCGTTCCAAAATTCCTTCACAATTCGTCCATTTAGAGCTAGTGTGTTTCACTAACGAGTGCACTCGCCGAATTTCGAGTTGAACTGTGAACATGCATTCGACGCATTTCCACGCCGTACCTATCGGCTTTATAACCGTTTTGCAACAGCCAGCCACCGCCTCGCAAATATGAGCTCTAATTTTGCTATTGTTTACTTTTCCCGGCATTTCATAAAAAAAACATTTTCAGCATGTTGCGAGTAACGATATACATTTTGAGTAGAACCGATGTAGCACCAATTAAACATCGCTTTATTGGTTTGTGTTAAACCTTTATAAATAGTCCGGCCTTATCTCTGCGTCGCCTATTAAACACGTCGGGTGTGTACACTGACGATGCACAAACATTTTTTATTATTCGACTGGACGGCAAACGAGCAAGTAGGTATCCTGATGGTAAGAGATCACCACCGCCCATAAACATCTGCAACACCAGGGGTATTGCAGATGCATTGCCAACCTAGAGGCCTAAGATGGGATACCTCACGTGCCAGTAATTTCGCCGGCTGTCTTACTCTCCACGCCGTAACACAACAGTGCAAGCACTGCTGCTTCAAGGCAGGATTAGAGAGCAAGATGGTGGTAGAAAACCGGGCGGACCTTGCACAAGTTCCTACCACCTGCAAACATACGCGATTAATTTTTAGTCGTAATCATAGCACTAAAGTTTTACAGGACTTTAGATAATTTTAAGTACAGTTTGAGACTCGCAGCGAATAAAGGACTTAGCATAACCTGTAGCGGGCGTATCTCCGTCACATCAGCTCCGTGACCCAATAGTTTTAATGAAAGTCAACTCGGGGCCAGTAAATCGATTAGTTCGATCTATTCGATAGCATCAGTATGTTATGTACTTAGTTAGCTATGATTGTCCGGATACCGGGTACCGTTACCGGTAGTCTTGAGATTAATGATACCGGCATCATTGTTTGAAATGCAAGAAAAATCATCTATAAAATCTACACCGTCCATCAATGACACAGGTTGAGTCAGAGTTGAGTGGCTATTGTTTGCGTTTCATATTCGATGACGGCCGATGGGTATAGGAGCGAAATATTTAAGATATAACGATATTTTAAATAAGTGCCTAGTATTTATGCATAACGACTGACTCCACGTAAATATTATTTTAACGTTAACCAGAAATATAAGCGCGGAGCTCTGGTCTATACAGGTAAAAACAAAATTGACAGTTTAATATAACTTGTAAAATAAAAAAATAATTGCCCAACATTTAAATTTAAACACTAAACAGACTAAAAAGTATAAGGCTGAATAAAATTTTATCGACAAGAAACCTGGTCTACGTGATCAATCAATGGTAAAACCAATACTAAAATGCAAGCAAATCCGTATCTTAATAATTCAGAGACAGACACTTTGATATCAATAATTAATGACGCGGCAAAGATTATTAGAAAATTTACTGTTGACCTTGGAAACATCCGATAAGTTTTCCCGGATTCATGGTTCGATGTCACGAGGTCGCAACGTGATTTTTAGAATATTAAATTTATCTGTTATCGTTTTCCTGGAACTTTCCATAATCGATAAAGTTTTTTCAACGTCTGAGCAAAATTGACAGTATCAGAATATGCTATGGATTATGGATATGACTGACCAGCCTAAATAAACCTTAAAGAGTTCTCGCCGCTTATTGAAACGTTTTAGCTGTAGCACAGTATCGAGCCATTCAATACTCTTTGTATGAAACTGTGTAATGTAACGTAAAGCACAACCAGCTTCGTTACGGCATCGCCTCGTCTCGCTACAAATTAATAGACTACTACAAACAAGTACAACTCGTGGTCACCGCTCTTATTCTCATCAGCCCCAGCACCAGCACCAATATCTGACACAACAAAGCGCGCAGAAATATATGATACGACTCTGTTTCTAGGGCCGGTAGGAAGTGTCAGATATTGAGCTTAGCTGCTGGGAGCTTGTGATGTAACGATTTATTATTTTACTGTTATTTAGTTCCGTAAGTAAACAGATTTCAATGTTTTAATTAGTTTTAATAGACGGTTTGGCTGTTAACTAAAGTAAAATAAATTCACTTTCCCGGTATTTATAAATACTTACTGTAGAATCTGTGTTATAGTTGTTGGTGGATGCGTTGCCAACCTAGAGGCCTAAGATGGGATACCTCAAGTGCCAGTTATTTTACTTATTCATTACCTACATATAAACGTTAAGATTCCAAGTGAAAAAAAATGTAAGAAGTTAGTTAATAATAGAAGTTAAGGTTACCTAATGATTCGCCGACAATTTTTACGTACATTATTGATTGGAAGACAACGTTTCGCTGAGTAACGGTACGCCGATGAATTTGTACGCAGATATATTGTTTCGCAGACTAACGTTTCGTAACTCAACCTTTAGTAGACTATAAAGTTGGCTTATGAAGAATCGATATTGGCATGAACATCGATTAATCCAGCCGAACAACTATTAACATAAATACGTTTAGCAAATTCACTGCACATTTTGAACGTTAGCTCGAACAACTTTTCGCTTTAGAATTTGTGTTTATTTTATATTGAAGTCAAAACAAACCAAGTCGCGACGCCAGCAGTTCAGTTCTGGCACTCGCCGGCTGCTGCCGCGACACTCTCGCTTCGCTCGCTCGGCTCGTACGTTGTTGGTATCAATTCTACCTAACACTCCTCCTCGCTGACGCTCGTCGTCGCACCTAACTACATTTTGATGCCATATGATAACTCTGCTTATCGTATTTCGGCGAACAGTTGACAGTTTACTGAAACAATTACGAAACAAACAATCGACTAAACCTAAATCTGCATATCGCTATTCTTCCTAACGACTACTCGGCGAAATGAATTATAGGCATAACGAAATTATACCAAACGTTGCTCGGCCAAAAGAAAAATCTGCCAATAGTTGTCTGCAAAACGAAAATCTGCGTAATTAAAGTCGGCGAAACGACAGGTCACCAGAAGTTAAACTATGCCGCAAATGTTTGATTTTTGTGTACCGTAATGTCCGAGTTATTTTAAGCAAAAAATCACTTCGGCCTATTCCCTATCAAGCCATGTGATGATAGAATAATCCGGTCAAAGTGTAAGATGGCGCCACACGTTAAGGGTTTTTCACGAATTTAAAAGCCAGTAAAGAATAAACGCGTACTTCATAGTAATCATTCTATGAAAAACAAACCTAAGGTCTAAACATTCCAGCCCACAGATTTTCGTGTCTAAATTGAGTAAGTAATTATAATTACTATTTGTTTTTAATTTCATTAGTAAGGATTACGCACAAATACCATTGTCATCAAAGACTACTCAATAAAAATAATTTAGAAGAATGTTCAAATAAAAGAAACGATAATTTACAGAAATTAATCTTGAGCGATGGTAATTTAATCTAATGATGGTTTTATCTTATGCCTTTGCTGGTATTTTTATCTTAATGATCTCTATGATTTATTTGTGACGTCTTAATTGGTAATTAGTCACAATCATTCAAACTTAAAGTCCCAATCTTACTTCTAATACGTTGAGATTATTAGCAAATCATTCTTTCTCAAGGTACGATTTAACTACCTGTATTTAAGGCAACACGATACTCGTATATATTTCTAGACATTTTTTTATTTAGATTTTTATTGAGAGTCAAATATTTAAATTATTTTATTCTGCTGACTATATCAAATTCCAATACTTTAAAAATTTAAGGGGAACTGAAAATATCAAAACATGGCTAAGTTAACCCAAAACGTTATCACAAATGCAATGTTTCAAGGGTTCCATTTGCAATTTAAATTCTCCGCTTGGGAGACGCGAGTATCCAATATTGACTTAGTATATAGATCTACATTCAGAAGCTACGAAACGTAGCTCGTAATAGTGAACAGCTTGGTAATAAAACGTATTAGAAATTTATACGAAAAAAAATATATTTACTATTAAAATTTATACATAGGTACGTTGTTTTTATTCTTGCTGTTTCTAGTTATCTCTTTAGGCACAAATCTGCTCTTTTTTTCTAATTCATTATTTACACGTGAGAAACGCTGCAACCGGCTCCTCGCAGGAACCAGTCTGAAAACCAGCATCAGGCGGCCAAGCCCAGCTCAATCGGAGGGGGACCCACTGTCCATTTTTTTTAATTTTTATCAATGTCTAATTTTAAGTTTTAGCAAAAAAGATTATGTTTTATTTTTAATACTTATACCTAAAAGTAGTAATATAAGTTCCTTCAAGTGTTAGTTTAAGATTTATGAAGGTCAATTATCAAACGCATTTTGATTGCAAAGTACCTACAGCCTTGGCCAAAAGTATTGAGCACCCTATAAAAAATATATTAAACGTCTATTATAATTATGATTGTTTTTTTTAGCCTTTTTGTATTTTTTATTTCAACTCCAAATTAGCTACTTTTACGGTCATCCCGTGATATTCAATCAAACGAAAAAACAAACTGAAACATGAATGCACAGAAAAAACCCAGAAAAAGAGACCAGCGCTGAGAATCGAACCCAGGTCCTCAGCATTTCGTGCTGCGTGCCATACCCACACAAAGTCTAGACACAAATTTCTCCCATTTCAGCCTGTTTTTTTCTTTCTTAGCCACTTAAGCAACGACACTAGCGACATCTATGTTTTAGCTCTCATCGAGAAACATCAACACTCCTTCGGAACTACCGCTCACCCGGACAAGAGATGTCGCTATTAAGCAATCAAATTATGATTGGTTTTTGGAGTCTTTTTGTATTTTTTACTCCACCCACAGAATATATAATAGCAATAACTACGTACTACGCCCCGCACCGGTTCGAGTTACCCCACCCCTCAAGCGCTGATTGCAGGAAAACCGCAGGAAAGCAGTCGGGTGCGCAACGCGATGTATGTCAGCCACACGGCACAAAGTTCGGGAGCAATCATTTTGCGAAAAAATAAATAAATAGAGATTTCTGAAATTATCGCGATTAATACATGAAATAACTACCTACCGAATAATTCGTTTAAGTTTGTAGTCGTATATCTATTGTAATTGAATATAATAATAATACTTAAATACACAGACAGACACATTTTAATTAGGTTTAAAATAAATAGGTAAGATTAACGAT
Organism: Choristoneura fumiferana; assembly: GCF_025370935.1. Classification (NCBI taxonomy): domain Eukaryota; kingdom Metazoa; phylum Arthropoda; class Insecta; order Lepidoptera; family Tortricidae; genus Choristoneura; species Choristoneura fumiferana. The sequence goes on from NC_133478.1 coordinate 8,966,255, forward strand.
TACACTGATTTGCACTATCTAAGCCATACCTACATATAAGTACCTTTAAATGTCATTGGTAGCACTTATTAGGGTTTTGCGATAGTCAGCCCTGTGTATCTTACGCACACATTGACGCATGTACAGACGTCGTCGTGCAAGTAGATTCAAGAACACGTATTTTGTACGGCGTGGCCGCCGTGTGCTCCAACTCCAAATTAGTTACTTTTACGGTCATTATGTGAAATCCAACGAAAATACAAACTGAAACATGGATGCACAGAAAAAAAAAACAGAAAAAGAGTCCAGATTATAATCTTTTCTGCAGTACAAGTAAAATTTTGTGTTTTATTTACTTTTACGAGTATTTCAATTTACTAGGTTAGTTTAAGCATTTCGACATAGTAAATTTACAGAAGCTGTGCTCATTTCATAGGTCCATGCAATTGACTTTTGGCATTAAGGTATCTGTATGGTTCATCGGGCATAATGTATGACTCTCAACATTACTCGAACACCGTGGCAGTCGCAAGTCGTTGACCTGCATGAATATACTAAAAGACTAGCGACCCGCCCCTACTTTGCTCGGGTACAATTATCAAAAAAAAACCTCTAATCAAAGGCACTTCACATTTCATCACATTTTAATCTCGCGCGAAGCCAGGTGCGTCGCTAGTATACGAGTATGTATCATTTACATATACCTTCTGTGAAACATTATTTAAGTGATAATCTCGCTTAGTTTAAAAGATCTAAGCGTACATATTCTATGTAAATATCATTGAATATCACCACCACTGGGAGAGCCTACCACTTTACACTGGGGGAAGTACTGTGTGTATAGGAAGTGTGGGAATATCAAGATAAAAAGTAGCCTATTTGTTATTCCAGATGTTCAGTTAAGTACCATCAACCAAATAAGTAGTCTTTCCTCCTAACTCCCAAGTATAATTTAAAATTACAATAAGTCCTTTATAAAGGACTCTGGGCGTTAGGAGGCTATAATTTTTTAAACAAGTTATTATCAAATGAATATGTCGCTAAAGTCGAACTTTCAAGTTGACGGATACGTCTATTGGCATTATTGTGACATGCAAACGATTATCAACTTTAGGGAGGTAAACCACATATTTAGCTGATGGTACATACCAAATTTAATACAAACCCATTCAAGCGTTTTAACGTGTGCAAGTAACAAACACCATACACACGCTCGCATGCACTCACAAATTTTCGCATTTATAATATTAGTAGGAGTAAGATTTGTGCAGAATTGAACAGAAATATTGCAAAATAGTAGAGACAAGGTTTCCTAGCTTAACGGTCGAGGCTTGCTACAGACAGTCCGGAAATACTTTTCGGATGTCCGCCGGCAATGTGCATCTGCCTTTAGTCGACACATTTAACGGTAACGTACACATAGCTCAATGCAACTAAGTCCAAAATGTTATCGTTCAATCAGTATGATTTGGATGTCATTTTAATATGCATTTTTTTACAGTTTTAAGGTTTTTACTACTAACTCGAAATTTTTTATACTTTTAGTTTTGATTTTTGAAATTTAGAAACTTATGTTTTGATTATCTAAGTATAGATTTTGGATATAATTAGCCACAGCTAGCATTATAATCTAAGTAGATCGTATTTTATTCCTCAACACTGTCAAAACTACACTAAATAGACAAGACACTACAAAAAGGGATAGGATAAACTTTTCTTGTATGTAGGTAGAGCATAGAACCGACATAGAACTAATCAAACCTAGCACGGAATCATGGAACTAAATAACCAGTAATATATTAACTGAAACTTTGCAAAAGCGCGGTAGTACGTGACATTGCTGAAATTCAAATCAGAATTTAAAAACACAACGAACGGAAAATAATTAACAAACCCCGCAATTAAACTGATGGCGTGTGTAATTGTGTTTATTAAAGGCTCTACATTTTTGACTCGCCTGTTGTATATTTATTATTAAGGTATGTAGTTTCCTGCACTTGTTTATTTACTTCACTTCTTTCAATGCAGCCACAGTGATTATCTAGTTTTGCTTTACTGTTATTTTACGCAGGGGCCACCATCGGGGCAGGGCATCGATGTATCTGAGGAAAGCAATAGCGCCGTTTGAGCCAATGATACTTGGAAAGATCTAATTGTAATGGCACTTAATATGAGAGCTAGAAAATAATGCTATCAATTGCTTTCAATTCAAGAGTATTGAATATAACAAATAATAATGTCAGAAATGCTACTAATAAAATAAATTAATCAATCTTAAAAACTTTGATACGATCATTATTTTAAATTAATTATTTGAAATTATTTTCTAGTAAATAAGAATACTTCTAAATATTTTAACTATATTGATGTGACCTTGCAGTACCGAAATGTTGCTAATGTACATCAAATCCTTCAGATATTGTGCACAATATTTAATGCAATAAGGAGGGGCGACCTGTGTCCAACAGTGGATATCCTACGACTGATATGATGATGATAATGAAGAAAAAGTTAAAATGCTTAACGTTGTAGAGACATCTCTAAAGTAGTTTTTGCTCTGAATCTAGCTAGAAGACAATTTTTTGTAGCCTACGACATATCGTGTAAGCTTTATCTATAGTTAGTATTATCTATAACTTTATCTATAAACTAACCGCTACAGCTTTAATCGACTTTACCGTTCCCTTTGAGGGCTTACGTGATACACAGAATGTCCTTAACAAAGCCTACATTATTACAATAATATGTATATCAGCAGTTTAATATCGAGACGTAGAACTCGCTTTACAGACGTACGTAATAAGCGTCATCTTCATAATATATGCCCTTCGAATATATCCGTATATTTATGTTCAAAACATACTGACGGTAAAGTCGACCCTGAAATAAAAAGTTGTCTGTATTTCATATATGTATTGGCATTATATGTATTGGTATAGGTATTTTTTCGAATCTCAAAATATCGATTTTCTTATAACTCCGAAGAATGAAAAACACGAAATATTATTGGCCCAAAGTACAGTATACCGATTATCAATTATCCGAAATGATATTGTTAATTCGGAAGTTCGGTTCGTGGTTTTAATAATCGGAATCTTGAATCTCGAATTAATATCAATCAGTTTAGGTAAATTGACCTGCATATGTTAGGTTAGGTTAGGTTGGGATTGCGTCAAGGCGCGAAGTGCCTTAACTGCGCGTAATAGGAGCTCCGCGAACACATTGCTGAAAATGAATCAAAGTTACTACTGTTTTAGGCCAATCTAACCTACATAGGTTACTTTAAAAAGTTGGGATTTATTATCGATCGGTGTTATGATATTCGGAATTTTGAAATTCGATATTTTAGTAATCGGAATTCGTATTTTTGACATTTTGGATTACTATTGAGTCGGACTTCTTATTGTTTGGTGTATTAAAGTTTGGAATTTTGAAAATCGTAATTTTAAACCTTAGATATTTTTAATTTTCGGATTTATATAAATCGGATTTATGAAGAATCGGAATAGTCATATTAGGAGTTTTAAAATATTCGGAATTAAAAAAAACGGTATTTTGATATTAGTGCTTCCGACTTTAGGGATTTAATTTTTCGTATTTATGCAGTGTACGTACAGTGTGCACGGCTAAAACATCTATCTACCTTTTGCTAATGGAAAACTAGAGTTAAGTTTTGTAGACTAAATAACTTGAGAAATATTTTAAGATTTCAAAACTTTTGATTCTGGTTTAGACCAACTGGCCCATAGGTACAGATTTTAGATATTATTATAATGAGGTGAGACACTACAATAAATTTAAACCTGAAAAGTATATTTTTAATTTTGCTAAGTAGGTACAGAAACGCGAAATTGACTCGACAGTCACCTCAACAAATGGGTCATGCAAAAGTTCCAGCCGAGTGTACGGTTCTCCCGACGTCTCCGTCCGCGGAACCCATGGCGGGGGATGAAATTGTATTTTATTTTAACGCCACCCATAAATCTTTCCACGCGAACCATAAAATGGAGGAGCCTTCATTCAAGACACTGTAGAGGGTGCACATAAATTTTACATTTTCCACAATATTCAGCGAAACGGTGAAATCTAATATGATTTCATTAGGCTGATTTAAAAATTTATGAACTCAATACGATGCTTCAAGGGCTGTTGGAATCTATTTTGTAACAACAAAAGCAAGGCGTTTAAGAAAAACGTCCGAAGCACTGACCTGACCCTTCATATGTTTTGCGTGTCATAAAAAACACGCTATTTTTTTTACAAAATTGAGTTCCGTTTGACAGAAACTTAAATGGTCAGTTGAGTTTCAGGCTGAGTAATTCAAACACAGTAAGTTATTTTCGACAAAAATGTATCGATGACGTATTATGGCATTTTTATTAAAACATGTAACTAACAACGGCGTAAAGTTAAAAGTTAACTGTAGGGGAAAATATGGAATAAAACGTCACAGAACTGACAATATTTAACTATGCCGTTGCTAGGTACATCTAAGTGAAAATGTTAATTAACATTTTAAATTGTCGCCTTTCATACATTTGCGTCATTCATTCGATTGTTGGAGATAAATTGGCTTAAAGTCAAAACTTATTTTAAAATATGGAATTACATATCGGGTGTGGCCTTTGATATGAGCAAATAATTAAAACATAGATCATACTCCTCACCCTGAACAACATTAGTTAGGCGACTTTTAAAAATAATTAGTTTTTTAATTTTTATAACACTTTTAAGTTTATTCGAAGAAGCAATGTAAAGCAAAATGCTTGATGTTTGTAGCGTGACAGGCGACGTCTGTTGTGTTCTATGATGGCGTACATTGATAACACTATTTATTTGTATGTAAAAAGGAAAATTCAAAGACTCCATTATTTTTAAAAATCGCTAAACAAATGTTATTCAGATTGACGAGGACGATCTATGTTTTACTTTTTTGCTCGTATCACAGGCTATACCCGGTATAAATAATTCGTAAAATTTCTAAAGACATAATTAGTTCGGTGCCGATTTTCCTAAAACAAGAAATGATGCGCGCATAGTCCTTGAGTGAGTACATTTGAGGTTTAATTATCTACCTATCCTTCCTGTACCTTCCCTGAAAATACCTTTTACAAACAAGCCAAAGCACATAGCCATTAATAGAATACATGTGCCGTAACACCTCACTGCCTTAAATTGTCAAGTAAGGGAGCCCTTTAAATTGAAGATACATCTAAAGCTCACACACGGAGGTGGATTGAAAATAATCCAAGTAGAAAATTAATCCTTGATTACGTTCCCCTACTACTCAAGATTTGAGGGGAGCACACGGATGTAAAATAGCCGCGAATGCTGTTTAAAGTTGGATGTCAAGCGGGGTGTTTAATTAGTCGTACTTTACTATTAATTAGTTAAATAAATGTGTTTTGTTTTGTGATCCAGTTAAATTTTTAAATGCAGTACATGGCATAATACCAGCTATGGCTAATGACGTGGCTACTTTAACCAATTTAAGAAAAGAAAGCTAATTAAAAATAACTACTAGTTTACCTATATCGTATCTAAGGGGCTGTTTCCATTGATTAGTGTTAATGCCGTCTCTATTTGTTTTGTTCCGAATAGACAGAGACGGCATCACATTTAACCGTCAGTTAACACTAATCAATTACTGAACTTATTTTAGCATTTTAAGAGTCCGTGAATATTATTCTACCAGTTCTCAATTCTCTTTGCCCTTCCATGTCATATAAGTCCATGGGGAATGAAATCCTTTCCTTTGCCTACCTGTTATCCCTTTTCGGGGTTTTCAACTTTGAAACCTTAAGATATCAACGTAAGTACCTTAAACCCATCTTGGACCCTTGAAAAGTAAATGTTTGGATATGAAAAGAAATTATTTAACAATTACACGGAAGAATGAGCTCATCAGGTACTAAGTCAACGTCGATGTTGACATAAACGTATAAGTACCAGCGCTGCAGCTCTGGTTACAGGGCTACGGCATATGCTGAGCCGAGTCCTTTTGGCATCACACTACAGCACAATATCTCTTATTTTCCTCTCTTCTCCTATTTATGTTTTTACTGTGTTTTTGTTGTGATGTAGTGTGTTTTTCTTGTCAATAAATGTTGTGAGTTTGAGTTTGAGTTTGAAGTATAATGGTCGCATATACGAGTAGAAATTTGTAAAATTATGACTTTACCAACGTGAAGTATCTCGGTTTGGTTTTTATTTTACACGCTGGATAAATAAGCTTGGCTTCCAGAATTTTTCACAGTGGAAAAAATCAAACTTTACGGTTTGAACTGCGGAACGATGAAAAATATGCTGATGTATGCTCTCTACGAAAACAGGCATGCATCTTAGTGTTCTCGAAGCATCGGACGATAGCAGAAATAATTCAAGAAATAGTTTTATGAATAGCCTCAGTGAGATGCTTCAATAGTGAGAAGCAATTTAGATTTTCGCTAAAGGCACCCCTCACTAAAAGATCAATTTCGCGCTTGGACAAATTTAATGTAAACTTAACTGCCTAGGGGAGTCGGCAAATGAAAACCATCCCAGTTGCGTTAACAAATGTCTAGCTTATTGAATTTTTCGCCGGATTGGAATTTCTGATAGAAATTTCTCTTGATGACCCCCCCATCTAACAACAAAGTCACTGTTATTTTTTTAGTAGTATCAATTTGAACGGCATTGTGATTGGATCAGGTAAAAGATGTAAGTAATAAAAATCCTTATTTACGGCAAAGTTAGATAAACAATATTGCTAACTTTGATATTTATTTAACCCGTCGTTGCTGATACGTCGAAAACAGAATAGAAAACCTTATCAATTATTACTACTAGTTTATGTACAAGCATTCAAAAGTTATGATTTTAATGCTTATGATGCAGGATTAAGTTGAAATATTTGAACTTTTCATTCGGTTAACATTTTAGTTTTAACGTGATCAGAAAAGTTAAACTTGAAACACTCTGCGACGACGGAATGGAAAACTTTAATCGAAAACCACACGTATCAAGACTCATAGGAACTTGAGAAAATGTTCGCACGTGAACTTTCATGAATTTTATTGAATACGCTGCAATAGATCTGAAACTATGGCTGTCAAACTTTCGTGGATACGAAAAAGAGCTTTTCATCACAATCGATAAGATTATGAACTATATTTTTTTATAAAATGCCACGCCATATTTACTCGTACAAACACATTAAGTAATCCTGATTCGAAAACGATCGTTTCAGACTCCGAAGAAACAGATTTTCTTAATCCAACAGTTTGAAAACCGTAGCAGTAAATCAAACATGCTGGGAACACTGTTTCAACTGAAATACTCGTGAGATGGATTTTGATTGATTTTATTCAGTCTGTAAGTTAATGTTTGTCTCTTGTGGGGCTTGGTAAGCTCCAAGTTTTGATTGCGGTTGACTTTCAAAGAATGTGTTTGGAGTGAGTTGATTTTCTTTTCAGAAGTCTTGAACTATATTTTTAGTAATTCTGTTATGTTTACCTAGGTTCTAGTAAAGTAACTTTATGGATGCAATGCCCTGGTTAAGTAATACATGTGTTATGATATGATGGTATCATAGTAAATTGGACAGGATACCTAAGCTCTAAATGTTTCGGAATACACCTATTAATGACAGCGTCCAAATACGAATTGCAGTGGGGTGTCGTTAACACGTTGCAATCTCCCTTTGTTTTTCCAAGACATTCAATTCCCATTTTCATTATATTTAGCGATAACATGGTTTATGTCTATTTCCTTGCATTTATTAGTGAACAATCTAGAACAAGTAGCAGATCATCAGTTTAAATAGAAGTTGATCGTCTATAGTACAATGTTGTAGAGGCTGGAAATTAAGCAATAGATAATAGTTCGAGTTCATCTATTGCACTTTTGGCCGAGACTAAACATTGTGCTTTTCACGACCGCGAGGAATTAAAAAAACATTTATCACAAAACAAACAATAACAATCCAAATACTGCGTTGCTCCCTCTTGGTTCCCGCCAATTTTTATTTTTCTATTATTACATCATTATTTTTTAAACGAGGTCAGTACCCAAAAGGCCAAAACCACATATTTAAAAACAAAAACGGCAGCCTGGAAGCGGCAGCAAGTCGAACATGACGAGGATGTATGCTCGCGTACTGAGCAGCCTGGCTGTTCAGCCAGTGCAGTGCCGTGCGCAGAAGGTTTAAAAAGTTAATTCTGTGCCCTTCTTTCATATTTAAAAACGTTAAAACATTTTGTGCATAACATGCGTTAAAGAAAAAAAAACACCTCATGAAAGTCATAAATGACGCATTCTCATTGGTCAATTTAATTTCACATGCAGCAGACGATTAGTTTTAATTGATCCAATTGTTGTTTCGGCAGGCTGAGAAAATTATTCTGAAATATATTCGAAAAGGTCGTATCGTACTTATGAAATACATAATAAGATACAACCTCTTATCGTAACGTGCTACATTGTTGTTGTGTTTTGAGAGCCATAAATGAGTCAGCTGTTAAATGTACAAATATAAGCAATTTTGTGTACTGGATTTAGGTTATCTATGGCCTCGTTTTCGAGCAGTGTCGTGAATAAATTTGATTTGATCCTGTGAGCGTTACCGGCGTGTAACTTTACATATTTCACAGCATTCCCGTGATCCCAAACATTCACATGACCCCGATGTCCAACCGCAGCCACAAAGGTCCGCTTTACTCCGCAACAAAAATACTGGCAATTGAAGCAGACAGCAATTAATATCTGAACAAATAGTCCAAACAGCAGGTGTGAGCCGTAACGAAGAGCCATTTGTTTACCGTCAGCAAACTTCACCTCGTAACCCTAAAATCTAATTGGATTTAATTCCATTAGCAAAGGTCCAAATGGGACCCCTAAATTGTGCTGACCGGCGCCGGTTTATTACGGAGCCCTGCTGGACCCCGATTTGGACACGTAGCTTCGCGTATGATTGTAGAAAATATTTGCTTTTGGACACATTTTGGAGAAAGAATTAGTTGAGAAGCTGCGGTGCTACAAGTATGGAATGGATGAATGGAAGATGTTATGTTAATGCTGTGAGTATTTCGTTTTGTTTTTTATTCAGAATTACGAGTCGATTTTTACTTAATGTTCTTTGATATTCCCTTGTGAGGTGTGCTTATATCCGGGGTAAAAAGTACCAACTTCTTCTGTTGTCAGGTTTAGTATATCATACCATATTGATTCAATGAATAATATTCAAATTATTTTTTTTTGGAGTTTCCATAACTTTCTCAACTAAGAATGGCAATTTATCAAATACATAATTGAATAAAATTTAAATAAAATTATGTAGATAAGTACTTCAAAATGATTTCCTTTATTATCACAGAAATATAATTAATGTTGGCACAAATGTAAAACATGGTAAAAAATAGATAAAGGTGATCAAATATAGTTAATTCTAGAATCATCTTTCTCTAATTAAATATCAATATCATACTTGCTTAGTTGTGAACAGAGGACGGACGTTTTGATTGCAAAATAGCGCCCAATAATATTTGATGGTGCCGCGTTTGGAATAATTAATTTTGCCAACGATGACGATATATTGCTCCTCTTGTTTTATTTACCAGCCTATACTAACTATAATACCTACACAAAAGTCTCGCTGCGTGCCCAGGCGGTTTCTCTGTCCCTCTCTTTCTTTCCCTCACTATCTCTCAATTAGAAGATCTTGCTAAAGAAAAGAGAAATTTCTATTATTATTTGTTAATGTGTGTATTTTTTCACCAAATCTAATCATCATATTAACATACTTACAAATCACTGAAAATTCTGGCCGTTGAAGCTCTGATCGCTTAATGAAATAATTCTTAACCGGTCACGTTTAAAAATAACTTTGTATTTAATGTAATTTAATTTCCTTGTTCTAATTATTCACTAGGAGTAACCACCCTCACCCTTGCTATCCTCAACCCTTATTCCGCCTTTAAGAAGCTTAACTTCATTAGTACAACTAAAACGGTTACCTTTAAACATGCAAAGCACGCGTAGCCTACATTTCAATTACGGTCTGGTTCTACTTTAGTTAATAATTCAAGTGTACTCTTTTAAAGCTCTGAGAAGTTTTAAATTTTTTTGTCATCATCTTTATTGTTTTGTTTTTTCAGATTTTCTGACCGACGATTATTAAAAAGATGCCTATAGATTTAAATAAAGTTAGCAGCAAAAGTGGACGAGTCGTTGTCGTCTAGTCGCTCAAAACGACACGACACTGCTACCAAAGTAACAAAAGATTCATCAGTAATAAAAGATAAAAAGATAATAAATAAAGATAATATTAAGCTCCATAATCTTTCATACGATTCTGCTGCTGGCTTTATACGGTTACATATTTGAATATCGAAAGTTAAAATACCTACGGCTGTCCCTTCTATCCCACTAGTCCCATTGAGTCGATGTTCAAAATATCGAAAATTAAAATATCGATTGTATCTCAATACCGAATGTTATACCTATGGTTATAATGTCCAACATAGACTGGACTTAGACCTCTTTCATGACGCGCCACAACACTCTGTCTTCACCCCCTCGCATCCCCCGCTTATTTACCACCATTTACAAAAATTGTAGGTAATGTTTCAATTCACAGATATTTCACTAAGTCACGATTGCTAGTAGATACTGGATCATTCACACGAGGTGTATTCAGAGCATGGACCTCCTAGATCAGTAAGTGTGGGTTATAGTAATGCGTAGATCACGATGCGACACGTTAATTGATATTCGTGCGAGGTGCGCGAGCGCTGTGCAGTTTTAGCTTGTTTCACTGGGGGCCATGTGCTTTTTTGAGCGATACATGTGGCGAGTTGTCGTTCATTGTGGCGTTCGAAGGGGGAGGCCGTTGTTCAGCAGTGAACGTCTTCCGACTGCCGATGATGTAGGTACTTTTTACCCGACTGTTACAAGAACCAGTAGCAGCAGTTGCAGCGGTTGCAGGTGGTAGGACCTTGTACAAGGTCCGCCCGGATTGCTACCATCATCTTGCTCGCTAATCCTGCCGTGAAGCAGCAGTGCTTGCACTGTTGTGTTTCGGCGTGGAGAGTAAGACAGCCGGTGAAATTACTGGCACTTGAGGTATCCCATCTTAGGCCTCTAGGTTGGCAACGCATCTGCAATACCCCTGGTGTTGCAGATGTTTATGGGTGGTGGTGATCTCTTACCATCAGGAGACCCACTTGCTCGTTTGCCATCCAGTCGAATAAAAAAAAAGCTCCCTATGGCTCTTTACGCCTTTAAACAATAGAATATCTTACGCAGCGTTCTTTTTGACTGTATGCGGTAGGTCACTACAGTGTTGTGTGCTGTGTTGACAGTTTTCCTTAGAAGTTTTGCACCCATTTGCTACATAAATATGTTATTACATGACTATATTTTTACGGAATAGAAACCGTACCCGTAATCATGATGCATGCAACTGTATCAAAATATCGGAAGCTCATAAAAGTATATCACGGCCCATACCAGCAGGGCTACTACGAAACTCGAAGTTCTTGTCGTGCGGTCCCTCTGACACTTATACTATTTAATACGAGAGCGAGAGGGACGGTACGACACGAACTTCGATTTTCGAACTTTGGAGTAGGCCCTCAGTATATTTAATGTAAACAACCGCGAACCATTAAAAGGGCGATTATTCGAGCGTTTCAACTACCTTATTTTTCTGATCACATTATTTTTCGAATTGGCTGTAGATTTTGATGTCGTTTTCGATTAAATATTTATTAGAGTTCCTGTTTTTCTACCAGATAACTAAAAAACTGTATCAGAGTATTCGGCAATTTTTACAGAGAAGTGTCAAGAAAAATGAGACGGTTGAAACGCTGAATAATCGCCCAAAAACTGTTACAGATTACCTATCATTTGGCCTAATGACTTTAATTTGGCTTCATATTATACGTTTAAAGTAACGACTAAGTATTTCGTTTTCTTGCTGTTTCCTCCCAAATATAGTACAAACATCTCCCCCCTTGGACTCAGCCCGAGTCACAAGTGGAGCCATCCCTAATTTGTCGTAACGTCCGCGTTGGCGCATCGATTTATTTATAGATCCGCGCAGACCTTTAATAAGTGTTTATTCTCATTTGTACAGGAATATAGATAGCTTCGATGCCGGTTATTGATTTCATAGTCGTTTGTTTCGAAGATTGTTTTAAAAGTGAACGTCCGTTCAAAGTGCTGTAACAAATGTTAGACCATTTAAAGTTTAATTGGGCATTGTAAGGTATTTAATTTAATAAAAGTTATGGTTAAGTTGTTCAATTGTTTTTAACCCCCGACGCAAAAAGAGGGGTGTTATAAGTTTGACCACTATGTGTGTCTGTGTATCTGTGTGTCTGTCTGTGGCACCGTAGCTCTTAAATGGGTCGATCGATGTGAATCAGGTTTTTCTTTATTTGAAAGCAGGTTTTCTAGCGATGGGTTTTATCAAAATTGGTTCAGCCATTTTTGAGATATTGAACTTTGAAGTGACAAAGTGGGGGGGTTTCTAACTTTTTGTTGGTTAGATTAGGTTATTATTATTTACCTATTATTATTGTAGGTACGAGTTCCCGATCACGGACCCATGAGGAACCGGTCATTTGAAAGGCTTTTATGGGGCCGAAACATGTAGAGGCCTTTGATACCGTCTCACTAATATTATAAACGCGAAAGTTTGTAAATCTGTTTGTTTGTTACCTCATCACATCTAAACCGCTGAACCGATCTTAATGAAATTCGGTATACAGATAGTTTTTATCTCGGAAAATTGCATAATTCCCACGGGATAGATATACTATCAATTTAGGAAAAATATTTCACTTTAAGAATTTCACGACAGTATTATATACTTTTACATTTTCTACAGGAAAATGACAAATTTTTGACATTATTCTAAAGAACTAATTAGAAACGACATGGCTACCTGGTACGAGTACTGTAGTTTTGAATACTGTATACCCAGTCGTTTCGATAGGAAGGATCAAGAGACAACAAACTAATCTTATTCATAATGAACGTAAACCATAATTTTATATCGAAAATACAAATTGAGTCATGGATGTACAGAAAAACCAGAAAAAGAAACCAGCGCTGAGAATCGAACCCAGGTCATAATTTTAAAATTACTTATGCACTATTTTTTTTTTGGATTTACTCATTTCTTTATTTCATTATCAGTATGTAAACTTAGTAAAACGATTTATTTCAATAATGTCTAGGCGATAAATAAGGTTGTGGTATATATAAATTATCGAAATCCTAACGCTTTTTAGAATAAACTAAAACAATTACTTTGCTTTGCTTTGCTTTTGCTTTTTCCTTTGCTTTTTTTGCTTTTGATTAATTAATTTGTTTGTTTTTTGGAATTTATAATTGAAATACAAAAAATAATAATTAATTAATTCATGTTTCTATAACAAACTCTTTTATTTGTTTACAATTGTAAAATTTGATTGGTTGCCACGTCAAGGTCAAGTTCAGCACATGCAATGTCATTTAAAGTAAGGCTATGCACGCACTTGCGATTAAATACGACGTAGCTCAATGTGGCATCTGCCGTTAGCCGTTATTTGAACCAAGCGACAGTGGTGTAGTATAATAATATACTTCGTGTCAAAACTTTCGTGATTTTCACTCATATTTAAAATACCACAAACGGGACTTATCACGCTAAACACACGAGTAATATTTACCTCGACGTTTTGACTACATTACATCGGCCGTGGTGAGTCTACTCATGACCACAAGGTTTCAATAGGGCGACCAGTTTGAACAGTTCCGTCGAATGGCCGTTGCTGCTCTACCGTAGGGGTTTTTTTAGAGCTAAGCCAGGCCATCGTCGCCTTTGCTGTGAGACAGGAAGCACCATCTTGTTGAAAAGTGAAGGCATTTTGATGTATCAAATTCGAAATGGATGGCAGTAGACTCGTTTCCAAAATATTTTGGTATTTCATCTCATTTACAGTCCCTCCTACAAAATGCAGGCGACCCATAATACCTTTTGCTGACCCTATTTTTAGCTGCACTCTTAATACGAAGGCGCCCCGGTCTCTTCAATGAAGAAGTTGTGTCGTTCTTTCCATAATTCTGGATGATTGACTGGATAGTAGACCTATTCAGGTGTAAGTCTTTGGTGATTTGGTAAATAAATTTTCCACTATTACTACTAGAAGTTTTAAGTTTTCGCATTTCTTCAGCAATGGGTTTTCCACGACCCATATTGATCAAAATAATTAATGAATATAACGAATACTTACTTGGAACATGTCTCTTTATACCCTGTTACATTTTTACTGTCAAATAATATAGATTTTAATTTGAACCATATTTATTTTATTATATAAAAACTTAACAAATAGTGAACACTAGCCGTAGACGAACTATTTTGCATCAAAATAAATAAGAACTAGACGAACTGTTTTGCGTAAGTAAAGTAATATATCCAGAATAACTATACTTTTAAAATAGTCATTATTTTATTAGTGACTAATTAACGTCGTTTTGATGGAGTATTATACAATATAAATTGTTTATAGCTAATGGACTTCTGTAAAACAACAAATGATATTTTATTTAGATAGGCTTAAAAAATTAGCATTGGGGCTCGTATGTATTTCAGATCCAATTTTTTTATGAGCGACTTGTGTTTTAATAGAACATTTGTTTTATTAAATGAGATCATTTCACATGACGCGACGTAAATAACACGCGACAAAGCGCTACATTATATGCCATCGGTAATTGATATCAGACATCAGTCGATAAACGTGTAATACTTGATGCTTTATCAGCCGCATAGTGTTATAAAAACCATTTTAAAAATCATACCGGGTCATAATTTTTCCAACTTCATTTCAGCAAGTTGTTTTAAAAATGCCACCAAATGTAGTGGATCCACCTATGGGTAACGACCCCGAAGGTGTTTTTAACGGCATGGAGTTGAAGGGCTCCGCCTCAACTACCCAACTTGTGTCTAAAAAATCTGAAGACAATTACAACCTTCGTATATTCCAGTCTACATTGAATTTGATATCTCATATATTCATAGGAGTGACAGTAGGAGTGTTGCTGCTGCATACGCTAAGAAATGGACTTCCGGTTGGAGCAACACCGCAACATATTATTTTATGCGTATTGGGAGTAAGTATATTTAGATTTCTTTTAAAAATAAACGCAAATGACGATAGTCATTTCACTCGCTACATATTCACTGAATGAGTAACAATATTTTTTATTTAGATTTAAAATTATCAAGACTCTAGGTTATTAGTTCCTTATTTTTTTGCAAATAACACAGTTGATTAAAATAACAATAATTATTTACGAATTAGGTATTTTATATAAATTCCTTTTTTACTAAAATTACTAATTATCTTATTAATACATTTTAATCAGAATATCTTTTGGACAGGGCTTAATTTACCTATTTACTTAACTTTTTAAAAGTTCGAGTTTTAACATGTAATTGTTTGTATCTTTGTGACCTCGGTACAATTCGAGTTTCACCCCCTTCGATTCGGCTAAAAATTCGGTACGGATTAATTCGGATGATACAATCTAGCTGACAAGCCTAAAATAGTATTAATTCGAGTAACCTATAAAAATATCTCAGCATTCTATCATGATTTATTTCACGCTGGAAAAATCACTCCATGAGACATTCGCGTGGTCTGTGAAGATAATAATAAATTAAGATAATGAGGGCTATCGTGTATGAATTCGCCACTAGAGGCGCTAGTGTAGCGTGAGGTCTCCAAAATGTCAAATCTCATAGTTTTGGGTGAGCTACACAGTTTTATTTATAATTAGAATAATTTTGTGAAGAGATATTTTACAATATCTGAAATTAATTATGGCAAATATGCGTTCCGGGGCAATGAATGTCTGTGTTTTGAGACAGTTTTGTCTTTCGAAAACCTTTGTTCTCCCTTTTTTTCTGAACAAAACGGGGACTATGCAACACTGTAGCATGCTCGATATTTTTATGGTACGGTTTTAAGGTGTATTAAATATGATTTTAATCTAAACTTTGTTTTCACGCCCGTAATAACAGACTTTGAAAGCCATACTTAAAAACCTCACGCAACAGTGCGCCATCTAGTGAGACAAAAAACGATAGCCCTCATTACGCTGATTTTCCACTTTTGACAACTTTAACGAAGTTGTGCTTTGAACTTGGTTTAGGGTAAATCGCCATTACTGGCTACCGTTCAATAACTGGCCATCTTACACTAAAAATGAATTCGAGTCACCTATAAACAGAGTTTAACTGGCCACCTTGTACTAAAATGAATCCTGGTCACCTATAAATAGAATTATTTTTTAGTATAATGTAGCCAGTTATTGAAAGGTGGCCAGTAATTGACATTTACCCTATATTTGTTTTTAATCTTACAAAGCAGTTATACAATATCGAACGCTGTTACGAAATAAGTGACCGTTTGAAAATTGCGTGACTTTTGCGCTGACTGAAGTCAAGTCCAGCGATTTGCATTTGTTAATCAAATTTAATTTTCAAATTTCCAGTACCAACTGCTGATGGCAGAAGCCATTCTCAGCCTGTCCCCCAACAACGGCTGGTCCAATCGTCTCAGACTGGTCGACAAGCGGCGTGCTCACTGGATCCTGCAACTCCTCGGTTCCGGACTTGCTCTCGGTGGCAGCTTCCTGAAAATCCTTGACAAAGATATCCATTGGAACACGTTGCACGGGCAATTCGGTAAGAATCTAATCCGGTACAGTATAGTCATCATAAATGATGAAGATTTTTTAATGATGGATGACTGTCTCTCTATCCATCGATTCTTTAGAAACGAAAAGTTATTTCTTTACAACTTGCGCTCAAAATTTGCACAGAAAAGTTGTTAGAGGTACCTTAATAAATAATATTGCAAGTTTTGCGAGACATAGAGTTTAAATATTATGTTAACATAAGAAAGATAATACTCAGACAATTGGGATTAAACTAGAAGATAGTGTATGAATTTGACGATAGTGTTTCAAAAATCACTGAAAGCGATCATAACGATGATACATATATTTATTGCATTGGCATTATACAGATAAACAAAATTAAAAGCCTTGCATTGCTATCACTGACATCACCTAACTCGTCGCATCAAGTATCTACGTCATGTCTGATACGAGTAACACACAAGCGTTTAATAGTTGTATTATATATTCATCAGCCAGTCTGTATAATATTTGAGAAAATGAAGACTTATTCTTATTGCAGTTAAAAATAGAAGAAATTATGCATACAAACATGACACAAGTTTTTTCTGTAGAAACTTTTGGAACAGTTAGAACGTACAGTTATTTTCTTGAAGTAGAATACTAAATATAACAGTACTGTAATTGTTCCAGCACTCGTGGCGATGGTGTTCACATCTGTATCTCTTGTGAATGGGCTAACATCGCTCTGGGCATACGAGCTTCGAAAGTTATGGATCCCCCAAAGCTTATCCAAACTTACCCACATCTGCTTCGGGATTGTAGCCTTCGCTGCCGCTTCTATCACCCTCTGTTACGGTTTGGATAAGAATTTGTTCAGAAACTGGGCCGGCCCTGAATTTACTATAACAATGATAGTTATCGTCGCAACCTTCACTACAATCATCATTATTGATCCGTTCATCACCTTCTACACAAAAGGACGTGTGGTATTTAAGAGGAACTAATTTGTATTAGCATTAAGTTAAGTCATAATTATTTAACTTATGTAATTTTGTTACGGCATATTCAGATTCTTTAAGAAATCAGAGAATCTCAACTTCATTCGTACCTTGTACTCGTATTTAATTAAAAAAGATAAGTATATTATTGCAAATAATAAAAAGTTTATTTAGTTTAAAACTGTGAATTATTTCATTTTTTCAATAAAAGTAGGTAGGTAAGGTTAATACTTTAAAAAATACAAAAATGTACTTTAGTTTTCTGTTAACATTAACGATCCCCCGACACCGATGACGCTTAGATAAAAAAAAATATTACTATGTACTTATACAAAATTAACTTAGGCTAATTTTGCGGGAAATCAGCATAGTCCCCGCGGGATAGGGATAAACGAATTCTTCGCAGATGAAGTCGCAGGCCACAGCTAGGTAGTGCATAATTATTTTTTACTTTCTAGTTGTCTTTTTTGCGGGCGTTTTTTTGTGTCGGGGGTTTTTTTAATTTTAAATTTAAGGTTTTTTAATTTTTCCTATGTCCTTGTTAACTTAAATACCCTGTATCTCCTAAAGTATTGATTGTAGAGCAAAAATGAATAGGACCAAATTTGTAGGAAATTTTATGTAGAAACTTTTGTCCGAAGTAAAGTACAAATATTCGAGATATAAGGAAAAACCTGAAAAAAGTTACTTCAACCTCCCCTTACACCTTTAGCGCACCCCCACCTTTGAGGACTTTTAGTAAGTATGTTGATTTGGATGCTGCAAGGTATACCTATTTTCAAAACTATACGGATTTTTCTCCTGATTGCTCGTATTCGGCTTTATTTGATCCTATTACAATGAGTAAGTAGCACACGCGTTCCTGAGAAAAAACATTGTGACAGACGAACAACCAAGTGATCCTACAAGAGTTCTATTTTGTCCTTTTGAGGTACGAAATCATAAAAAAAATAGGTACAGTCACCAGCACCAATATCTGACACAAAAAGTGTGCATAAATATCTGATACGACTCTATTTGTAGAGCCAGAAGGACGTGTCAGATATTTTTGCACGCTGCGCTGTGGCAGATATTAATGCTGGTGACTGTACCCAGCCAGATATAATAGTTCTCACAAAAGTCAATGTCGGGATGACTAACCCGCCGATATATTGATCACGAGGTGATGACATGATATGTACATTTTTTTCTGGGTCACTAATATTAAATTAAAACTAATCTTCACGATAAGATAAATAAATTATTTAAGTATTATTATAAAAATCCGCGTGGCTCACGCACGCCTTTCGTGAACCGTAACACTTCCAACACAAAAAAAACAGTATAAAAACAAACAATCAAACAGCATAACGTTACAATTGGATAAAATACGAAGACACATAGATTACAAACTCGATTTGGGCACAGGTAACCGATCGCGGATAACGGCTACGTAGATGCTTCCACCTATCTTTATGGCATCTGTACGTATAAAGGAAACTCTTGGGAAGAGTAATGGGCCTCGTTATACACATTCTGGAATAGATTATTGTTGCCAATGCTAAATGTTAGAGATATACGGCCATATCGATTGATAAATGGGACACTGTGTACATCAGTGTAGAGACCTTTAACCGGGGACTCCTTAACTCTATTTTGTATTCCAGTAGCGATAAAGGACTCTTTCAAGGGTAATATTTATGTTGTTGATAAGTTTGACCTCGCTATTAAATGTAGAATCCCTTTTTTTGTTTATGATACTTACATAAAACTTTTAACATCGTGTTGCCAACACGTGTAGTTATTTAAATTGGAATAAAACAATTGTGGCTTCATCCTAATAGAGTGCCAAATAAGCTAAGAGCAAAAATAAGAATTTATGATTATTGCGAATAAATAAATAAACAAAAACAGTGCTAGAACAAAAACAAACCTTCATAAAATAATGATTGCCTCACATTCATGTTTTTTGCGGTTCGGATGTCTATACGTTGTGTGTGATTGATAAGTTATAAAATTTTAGAACAAAACATAGGACCGACTACAAAAAACCATGAAAATAATTTTCTACCAGTCTGAAGTCGGTGCCTCAGCGCGAGCCAGCAGGAGTGGACCTATAATCGTCTACCTCACCTACAACTAACTATACGAGTATATTGGGCTTCAACCACTTCTGCTGGCTCGTGCTGAGGACCGACTTCAGACTGGTAGAAAAACTATTTCATGGTTGTTTGTAGTCGATTCTATTTTTTGTTCTAACATTTTTTTCACGCTTTTTAGTGTAAAAGATCTAAGATACAACAGTTTAATGTCAACGCTCGTCACCTTTTACGAAAAATTGCTTTTTCCGATGCAGAGACGTTCATTATTGAGGAGTCCTGGTGCTTCATCACCCGTTCCATTTCATCATATGAATTACGATGAGCTTAAATTGCTAAGCAACTGCGTTAAAGTAATTGAAATTCAACCCTTGAAGTACTTGTTATTGAGTAGTCGCTCCATTGGTCACATTTGATCTTCATCATCGGTTTCACATCACCAAATGATGATTTTCAAGAGCAAATGCACGAGTTACTCCTAAATATATCAAAATTACCATATGCGTTCCTACAATATTTGAAGAGTTCCCTCGATTTCCTTCGGATCCAATCATCAGATCCTGATTTGGTGCTTATGGGACCTAATTGAAAGCTTTCCTAGACGAACGAAAAAAAAAATTTTCAGATCTGTTCATAAATGACGGACTTCTGAGGTAACAAACATAAAAAAACACGAAAGCATGTAATTGAAATCATTTTATTAACCCCCGACGCAAAAAGAGGGATGTCTGTGTGTCTGTCTGTGGCACCGTAGCTCTTAAACGGGTGGACCGATTTGAATGCGGTTTTTTTTTAAGCACGTTTTCTAGCGATGGTTCTTAGACATGTTTTAGCAAAATCAGTTCCGCCGTTTCAAGATCATCAGCTCTTTTGTTCTTTCAAACATATATTTGGGACCTAAAATTTGAAACACCCATGTATGCTATATAACTATGCAAGATTATAGAATTCTCGGCCTGATGCTGCAGCCAGGATATACAGAACACTAGCAGGTACACTCTTAATAAAACCATAGCAGATATACATATGTGTTTGGATTCGTTTCGATCAGTATTTGATTCTACATACAATGTAATGGTGGCAACATCATGAGCTGATGCTGCAGCCAGGATATCCAACACACTAGTACACTTTATAAAAAAATATATACATTACTTTAAAAAACATGAAATAAAAAAACTTACATTAAAAATTTTAAAAACCCCCACACAAAAAAACCCCAGCAAAAATAAAAACACGCCGACAAAAAAACGCCGCCAAAAAAGACAACTAAACAGTAAAAAATAATTTGCACTACCTAGCTGTTGCCCGCGACTTCATCTGCGAAGAATTCTTTTATCCCTATCCCGCGGGGACTATGCTGATTTCCCGCAAAATTAGCCTAAGTTAATTAAAGTACCAAGTAATATTTTTTTATCTAAGCGTCGTCGGTGTCGGGGGACCGCTAAGGTTAATACTTTAAAAGATACAACTTTAGTTTCCTGTTAACCTTAGCGGTCCCCCGACACCTTTTGGTTGTCTTTTTGTCGGCGTTTTTTTCGGGCTTTTTTTTTGCTGGGGTTTTTTATCATAGGTACATCGGTATCAGACAAAATTCAACCCCGAAATGACATTCAATACCGTATTAACTCAAAATAAAACTGTATTGAATAATAATTTTAATCTTACCTCTACATAGAATTCATTATGTAATACAGAATCATTTTGATCATACGGTATTAAATGTCATGTGCGATCATTTCAAACATTTGATTCGTCTCTGATTATGACTATTCTAAATAAATACTTGTATAAAGTATTAAGTGTAGATGTACAAGTATTATATTATAATAAGTAACCAAGCACCATCTAGATGCAAAGCAATAAATTTGTCATGAACATTGAGATCAAAGTCATTCATCAAAATACACATATCAAAAAAATTTACGCTGAACAATATTAAATAATTTCCTGGAAAGTTTATACGTTGGCGCTAAAATTACTAATAGAGTGGAAATGCATGTCAAAGATACCATAGTATACGAAAATTGCACAGTTGCCCATCCTGTAAAGGAGTGCTTGAGGTATCCGTAACTAAGGCTGACCGAGGATAGTATGAAGGCAGTGGTCCCGAGTAGTGAATGTGAAATCTTAATAGAATAAAATGCGTTGTAGCGGCGAAACAGTCTTGGATATAAAGCTAAAACTCCTTTAGCCAGGCTGACGATGGTAAATACGAGGGCCGCGATAGCTGAAATAAAAGAAATGGGTACATTCCATCAGATCATAAGTAAATCAGATCGAAAGTAACAAATTTTGCAATTAATCCTAATAATTTGAATTCTTGCCCATCCCGAATAGCAATGTAAAACTGTCACCAATTCCGTAAAAACTGATTTAAAAAGAAGCAAATATGATCTTTGAATGTTTTATTATACTAAAATATTTAATAATTATTTGCTCTGTCGTTGAGCCGTGGTGGCCTAGTGGTCAAGCTGTGGTGGCCTAGTGGTTTGACCTATCGCCTCTCAAGCAGAGGGTCGTGGGTTCAAACCCCGGCTCGCACCTCTGAGTTTTTCGAAATTCATGTGCGGAATCACATTTGAAATTTACCACGAGCTTTGCGGTGAAGGAAAACATCGTGAGGAAACCTGCACAAACCTGCGAAGCAATTCAATGGTGCGTGTGAAGTTCCCAATCCGCACTGGGCCCGCGTAGCACTTGTTCTGAGAGGAGGCCTGTGCCCAGCAGTGGGACGTATATAGGCTGGGATGATGATGATGCTCTGTCGTTAGCAAAACGCATGACTGATGCTAAAAATAATATCCTTATAATATGAGATGTAGGTATAGATTAACAACTTATTAATAAAAAATGTGATAATTTAATAAGATTACATTATCTATTTAAATCAGTAATTTGAAATTCCCGTCTCACTTTTACTATATACGAGTATTAAGTAATTGTAAAATTTGGTTTGTCTGCATGATCATTAGTAGGTGTAATAAAATCATAATAATAACTTTTTAACTGGAAATAAGAAGACTGTGGGAAATTCCCGATAGACTTGAGAACTGCATGGGTTCTAATCATTTTAGTCAATTTGCAGCAGCAGTTCTTACTTGTACTTTATTGCTTCCATAAACAGTGACGGATACGATATAACTCGGCAGCAAAAAGCAGCCAAAATGATTGTATGTGAAATTAAAAATTTCAGAACGACAAACTGAACCAAACAAAAAAGACAAAACATTAAATTATAAGTAATTGTAAGATTTAGTAAGTAATTGTAATAATAATGAATAATAATAATAAATCGACTAACACTACTTACAAACGTAAGACCAATCCTACTAACAAAAAATATGGACTTTTGTTTGATCTGAAATAAAGTTTTTTTTATATGTAAGAATCTACGTAAACTAAAGCGACTAAAAAGACTTAAGTAAGTATAGCATTAACGTGATTCAGTCGTTTTATCGTCATCATCATCATCATCTCAGCCATAGGGCGTCCACTGTTGAACACAGGCCTCCCCATAAACCTTTCGTTTCATACAAAGCTCTATTATAATAACAAAAAATACACAGTATGACAATCAGTATAACTATTGGATTCAAATCCATTTTAATACTTTACTTATACAATAATCATTCCCATAATTAAGATAATACCTATGTTACCTACATATTGTGATCAAAGAGCAACTGTGTTAAAGTAATTGAAATTCAACCCGTGAAGTACTTGTTACTGAGTAGTCGCTCCGTTGGTCAAATGTGGTCTTCATCATCAGCTCCACTTCACCAAATGATGATTTTCAAGAGCAAATGCACGAGATACTACTAAATATATCGAAATTACCATAGGTGTCCCTACAACATTTGAAGAGTTCCCTCGATTTCCTTAGGATCCAATCATCAGATCCTGATTTGATGCTTATGAGACCTAATTGAACGCATTCCTGGACGAATGAAAAAAAAATCAAATCGGTTCATAAATGACGGAGTTCTGAGGTAAAAATCATAAAAAAAATACAACCGAATGGATAACCTCCTCCTTTTTTTGAAGTCGGTTAAAAATGGTTTCAAATTTTTTATGTTTTATGATAGAGTATAGTAGGTATTTATTGAATTGAACCTTATAATTTTTTTGGAACCGTTTTAAAACATTTTGTAAGTTATAAAAGTTTCCTTTAAGTAAGTATATGTATTGTAAAACGTTGCTTACCAAATTTTCCGTGCAAGGAGTAAGAATTGTCAGTCTTACGCGCACCCATAAGGGCGGAACCGATAAGGGCCAGGATGGACCCTACGAGAGACAAGAGCCAGTGGGCGCGGCGGCGCTGGCTGAAGGTCAGAGGAGAGCTCCAGCTGAAGCTTTGGAGGCAGAGGAGCCCGTGAGGCATTAGGAGTTGGTACTGAAACGAAGAAGTGGTAGGTTAAGGGGATAAAACTTCTTTGAAACAGATTAGGAGCCGTCTATAAATTATGTGAGGTGATTTTGGGGGATATTTTCACTGATCAAGTTATTATTTATTTTATACAATTTAAATTCAAATTATTATTGTGTAAATGTAAATTGTAATAAGCAAATACTTCGCATGAAATTTTGCTGGAATATCATTATCAATAGGCGCTGTATAAATTTATTTTGTTAGATTTAATAAAAGCGATAGCGATAGATTTTCAGATCGCCGGACAGAATGCGGATTCGCACGTTCCTGTGGCTTAGTCCAAGGTATCATACCAACTGGAGCACCGGAGAATCGAAAAATAAAATGACACACTCGGTAATAGATACTTCTTTAAGAATCTATCACCGACCCAAATGAAATTGAACGGGTCGGTAATAGATTCCCATACATTCTATTACCGAGGGTTATGCGATCATACCATCGTTAATTGGCTTCATTTGAAGTATTGTAAAATCTAATTACGACCCATAAAAACAATAGGATAGAGCTGTGTTTGTATTACAAATCATAAATACTTATTACAACCTTGGTATATAGCCAAAATTACATAACTGGTAAGTAAATATAAAATTTTATCGCAATATTTAAACAACTCGGCAAAATAACGGTTTCTATAGAAACTACAAATTCAGTACTAAAGTTTTTGTTAAAAAATAAGAGTTAATACTTTCATACCACGGAAATTGTTTTTTAAAAGCGTGAACAGATCAGAATTGTAATAACTGTAACAAATAATATAAACAATCATTTATACCAAAAATAAAGCATGAAGAACCAAAACCACCCCTTTAGCTATTACCGTGGTATACCATGGTATTACAATCCACAGTTAAAAATGGCGCCTATCGCCGCTGTATTTTATTTTCCATTTTAATCGTATTTTCGTACCAAAAAATGTACCAAAAGTACTCAGAACTCGTACAAAAAACAATAAAAGGCCATTTAAAACTATAACATTCGTTCAATTGCCATAACTATTATGTAAAACACTAAATAAGATTCGAGTCCGCTTGTATGTGGTGTCACGTGTTAGTATGGCAAATCCTCTTCCTACGATGCCGTTTTGGAAATTGACGAATTGCGAGATCTTTGATTTATTCACATACACAAGCGCTCATAGATCCGTGAATCAACTAAATATGCTTTAATAGTGGCTTTAATGTGTAAAATAATATGTGTAAAATATATTTTTTTTTTAAATCGATCTGTTTGATTATGAAATGCGTATTTTAAATTGCCGCGGTGATGGCCGATTTCGATACCCCCGGTAATAGGCGCCGTTACCTTAGCTTTTGCCCGCGACTTCGTCCGCGTGGAATAGTAACTTTAGGAAGTACTTAATTTATTTCGGATACCTATTCTGCCAATAATAGCTCATAGAAACTTCTACGGTTTACTGAAAACGACCTATTTTAATACATTGCTATAAATATAAACTATTTTTTTTGTTCTTCCATCCATCCATCCAGCCATGTTCTTTGGTAAAACATAAATATTTTGCGGGTAGCCACATTTTAGCAATACGACGAGTATTCTACCCTGCAAACTCAAAAGGACTAATTCTTCATAGTGAACTCTTGACACCTTACGTCCTTTATTGTAAGTTAGGAGGGTAGGATTATAAATAAGACGGCATTTTTACTAAGCATAGCTACACATATTTCCGATAAATATACTTATAGTAAATTTGTTTGGAATTCCTTAATAACTTTCATCCCCATATTTTCAAGTAAATAGGTCGAAATATGAAAAGCGCCGGAACAAATGTTTTTTAGGGTTCCGTACCTCAAAAGGAAAAAATGGAACCCTTATAGGATCACTTTGCTGTCCGTCCGTCCGTCTGCCTGTCAATACCATTTATCTCGTAAACGCGCGGAGTAGGTATCGGTATCGCGTTGAAATTAAAACCCTAAACTCAGGTCAATAGTCCCGAAAGCTGTGAAAAAATCATACTTTTAAGTCAAGGCAATCAAAGCTACAGTCATTAAAAGGTGTTTCCATACAAATCGCCTTAGCAGAAAAAGTTATAGGGTACTTCCGGCTGTCCTAGAAACTTGAAATTTTGCATAAAGGGAACTCTTATGTAAAGCATAACAATAATAAATAAGAAAAATCTTAAAAAACATTATTATTCATGTCTAACTGTCTATATCAATAAGCCATCTAAAATGACCCCACATTGCGTACATTTTGCTTATAAGCTTAGAAGGCTCTGCTAACACTTCATCATCCCCTATAGTAACATCTAGGTAAAATTTTCAAAAACGCTTGAACAAATATCTATTTATTTCTTACAAGTGCCCAAATGCCAAGTTTTACAAAGAACCATCGATTTATCTTCGATAATTTCCATATAAAGTTTCATACCCTATTTCACCCCCTCACAGAACGAATTTAGAAAAACGCGCGAACAAACATCTATTAACTCTTATTACGTGCCGAAATGGCAAGTTTAATAAAAATTCATCGATTTATCTTCGATAATGACGACCTTCCATATAAACTTTCATCCCCTATTTCATCCCCTCACAGGTCAAATTTTCAATAATCATTTTCGCGATAAAAGATAGCCTACGTTCTTTCCCAAGTCTATTCTATCTCTGTACCAAATTTCATCAAAATCGGTTCCGCGGTTTGGGCGTGAAAGCGTAACAGACAGACAGACAGAGTTGCTTTCGCATTTATAATATTATATTTATATATATATATATACATATACAAGAATTGCTCGTTTAAAGGTATTAGATATTTATTTTGCTGTTATTATGTCTACCTATACCTATAAATATCCTTGTCAAAAGGAAATGCTAGTAAGGACCACTTGAGTTTCATCGGTAGAATTAAATCAAAATACTTTTGCGGTTTTATTTGAATACCTTTATTATAATGAAAAGTACCTTGTATTGTGTTCTACTAGCTTTTGCCCGCGGCTTTGCCCGCGTGGAATTCGGTTATCGCGCGCTGTTCCTTCAGGAATTGTGCATTTTTCCGGGATAAAAAATAGCCTATGTCACTCTCTGGCCCATAAACTATCTCTATGCCAAAAATCACGCCGATCCATCGCTCCGGTTCAACGTGAAAGACGGACAAACATACAAAGGTACAAACACACAAACACACACACTCGCATTTATAATATTAAGAATGGAAGTATGGATAAATAAAACCGTTTTTAAGGGTTTTTAGATAAGGATTCTTATAAAAAATTAGTACATTACTTCAGAGTCCGCGAAATAGAGGATTGCCGGCCGAGTAGTTATTAGAGATACGAGGCCGACAATCTCTGTTCGCGGATGAGGCTTGTTTAGTGCTTTTCTCAAATATATCCAAGGAAATAATACCATGTCACTTGATGATTAACTCATAATTATCGGAAGGAATAACAATTATTTGAATAAAAAAACCACTCGGTTTAGATATAAACCATATAAGTATTTGTTTTTTTTTTCTATTCCCGCCAAAATACTCTTTTTTTTTAATTGGCAGTATGCCATAGATAGTAAATAACAGAAATAAAACCCACTGAAACAAAAGACAATCTCTTTGCTGGCCTTGGCAGGCAATGTTGTATGAAATTCCATTACTATCCTCTAATTTGAAACAAAAGACAATCTCTTTGCTGGCCTTGGCCGGCAATGTTGTATGAATTCCATTAGAAATATTAGTAATAAATATGTATATTTATTAGTAATAAATATGTATATTTATTACTAATATTTCTAATGGAATGGAATTTTACTAATTAAACTCTGCCCCTATTTTGTTTTTGATAGGTAGTATATACCTAATTCCATCCACGAAGAAGCGTGATTTTGACAAAATTAGACATTAATGACATTGTAATAAGATCCACCGCACGCGTCATCGTGAATGACTCTTCCTAAGTATAGATTACATATAACCGCTTTGGAATTTACTAGGGTTCCAATAAACTGCATAGCATATACATAATATTATGTAATTGTTAAATAGATATAAATTTGTTGTAGCTGTGTAGTCACTACATAGCTGGAAACTAATCAACGCATTGTCGATACAATCCAGTATTAGGCGGATGCTGTGCTTTGGTGGTAATCTGGCCCTATACTATGTAGTACTAATATTATAAACACGAAAGTTTGTATGGATGGATGTTTGTTTGGATGAATGTTCGTTACTCTTTCACGCAAAAACTGCTGAATGGATTTCCATAAAATTTGGCATACAGGTAATATGTACCCTGGATTAACATATAGGCTACTTTTATCCCGATATTCCTACGGGATAGGGATCAAATTTCGAAATAACAACCGCTTAGAGTCATTAAATTTGGTATATAGGTAGCTAGACTTCTAGAATAACACAGGTTACTTTTTATCCCGATATTCCCACGAGATAGGGATACAATCTTGAAATTTCAACCGCTGGTTTTAGAGTATTGAAATTTTGGACAGTTGTTCTTTAACACAACGTCAATGAAGATCACGATATAAATTTTGGGATTTCCCAGGGGAATTTTGTAAAATCCCGGAATTTTAATTCTACCAGATCGAATGTTTACGCGTGCGAAACCGTGAGTAAACTCTAGTATTACAAAATTCGATCGAACTTCGTATCGTGCCGTACCTTCCACACTAACAGTATGTAACAGAAGAGTGAGAGAGGCGACACAATACGAACTTCGAATTTTATAGTAGCCCCCTTATTTTCGTGAATAAATACTGTATACACTATAACTAAATAACTAATAGTATACAGGGCGGTCTGGAGGCTTAATCAGGGCCAACTTTAACCAACTTTGCTTATATTATAGCTAGAGAAATAGTGAGTTGCAATTTTCGTTGTAACTACCTATAACGCTATAACATTTAAACTTACAACCCTTAAACTCGGAATCAAATCTAGAACCTACAGAAGCCTTAGTGCGTGAGTCCGCCTAGCACTAGACAATTTTAATTTTTTCAATTTTAAACGAGAAAAATAATAATAATAATAAATTAAATAATAAAATAAAATAAAACAAAAAAGCTTAGCTTTTTTCAAATTAGCTTATTACGTATTTAGTTTAATCCAAAAAAATGTTTTAATATTGATGCGCATGTCCAAACAAACAATTCTACAAGAATTTCGCGTGATAATGAGATTCTCTTATCGTAAAAACTAAATCTTGAGGTATTATATTATAACACATTACGACGCAATAATTTTGTATTATGATTTTGACTAACGCAAAGTGGCGCGATTATAATCAAATTATAGTTACTTTGATAGATTTGAAATTGCTAAAAGTACCTAAATCTGAGGCTCCTAGGGACGACCTGAGCACTTTTCAGCTTGATTGGCAGGTGCATGCCCAGGATAGACGTGACGGAGGAAAGGAGAGGCCTTTGCCCACCAGTGGGACTATTACGGGATACAAAAAAATGTGTAAATCTATACTAATCGAAGTGAATGTTGGACACCTCGGACGAAAAAAAGATGATGGAGACATGGACTGGAAGGGCTGCGGCTCCACCGAGGCGGAGACGAGCCGAGTGAAGAGGAGATATTTTCCCACACGTCTGATGATAATGAGGCGGAAACGAGATGTGAATTCAACTATTAGGATTGGTCCCGAATTTACCCTGATTTACGGTACTTAGTTATAGCTGTGGTTATAGTCTGAAGCTTAACGACGACAATGTTAAAGAATTACGATTCGTTTTTACTCGATAATTCACGTTTACGAATACAGCCGTACAAAGCTTTGTTGCTATAACGTCAACGTACAATCGTATACACTACCTATACTATACGACTTTACGCGTAAAGGAAAACAAAGTGAGGAAACCTGCCCAAACCTGCTAAGCAATTGCTGTGCCTTGCTAGGTACACCACTGTGCTGTGGGGCGTATATCTAGGCAGGGATCATGATGATGATGATGAGATGAAGTGAAATATAGATAGATAAATGAAGATGTGAATTAATGTAATTAAATCTTGTTACCAATCTCATCGTTCTAAAATACTGACCCGAAATTTGTCATTTTATATGTAAATCCAATGATAATGCTGTTAATATGTTAAAAAAATGACTAATGAATGTCTCTGCATGCTGACGTGTGTGTGTGTGTGTGTGTGAGAGACAGACAGAGAGAGAGAGAGAGAGAGAGAGATAGTAAATTTATAACTACTACACGATAAAGCTGTGTATTTACTTAAAAGTATTAGGTACTAAATATTAGTTAATTAAGAAAATACTTTAATTTCCATACTTACGCCGATCATGCAGAAAACAATATGCCAATGGAAAGCCGTCATTTCACTCGGAGATTTACATGCAAACCACAATGTCACTAACGCACTCCCGCCTAACAGCATATACACTAACGTATTAAGGGACGCATGCACCGCGTCCCAGGACACACCTAGAGACCTAATGGTCCACGGCACCGACATTTCAGTGGTATCTACAGCTGACGGGACTTCTGGTACCACTTCATGCTCTGTCACCATCTCATCCACAATCGGAGCTTGGTCAATGTTATCTGCCATCTCAAACATTCGAGTATTATTTAATTTATATCTTTAATTTCTTCAGTAAATTCTACAACTACACCGTTTGGTAAAGTTGTTTAAAACTGAGGAAAGCCGTTTTAATATGGGTAAGTCAAATAAACATTAAGTATTTATCACGAGATAAGTATCTCACGTCTCTATGATAAAAGATAACGACAATACGGTGTGGCGATAAAGTTTACAGCCATTGTTAGTGACGAATTTTTCCTTAGATAATTAAAGTCTTTCATTATCTAAGAATTTTACAGAGTCAAGAGAAACATGAAGGATAAATTCAATCAATAGTTGTCGATTTTTGTTGTCGGTTTCATTAATCCCATCCCACTAATATTATAAACGCGAAAGTTTGCATGGGTGGATGTTTGTTTGTTACTCTGTCACGCAAAAAACTACTGAACGGATTTCCATAAAATTTGGCATACAGGTAATATATTAAGTCAT